>NC_139971.1:36837487-36987487 GCF_963993115.1 Abramis brama
CCAGCGGGAATCACTTTTGGAGTCATTTCAGCAGACGTTAAAGCGAGCGCAGACATGACTCATGGATATCGGAAATCTCCGCAGGTTGGATCGGGAAAATCCGATACGTGAATTACGCTGGTATCGGGTCCCGATACCGATACTGGATCGGATCGGCCCCATCCCTAAATGTAATGAATTATTATTATTATTATTACATGGTACATTATGTTGTCACTAAAATGAATAAAATTCTGTTTAGTTACCGGGTTTTTTTACATCCCCACCCAATCTATCCGTTTCTCTTGTGCAAATAATATATTGTGATAATACTGTATACTGTGATAAAAGCTCAATCAATTAGGGCTGTAATCAACCAAAGAAAACTGAATGAATTGAGAATCTCACCTATAATTCCGATAACATCTGCAATTTTCATTCTATCAGCTGATTTCTGTGAATGAATGTAAAACTAAATGTATATTGCAGCACATGGTGAAGGCAGTATATACATTAACGACGATTTGAGACAAATATAATGTCAATTAAATATAAAACTATGTAAATAGCGCTCTGTGGTGCGGCAAGATTTTGAACGCGGTCCTGAGCTGTTGCTGGGCGCCGCGGACAGTCAGACGCCGCCAGTGTGTGTACACTGAGAATAATGTGTTCAAATTGTAAAGACATGGCGCGGCGCTTCTCGTCTCGAAAACAAGGGGGTTGTTCTGAAGACAGACTGTTACCTGCGAAACAGGAGTGCTCTGAAAACACCCCCATTAGCAATTCCTGCTTTCCACCTGATGAAATTAACACGGCAAACACATCGACCAATCAGAATTTTGGTCGAGCAAGAACGTATCGACCAATTAATCGACTAGACGACTGAGAGATTACAGCCCTACAATCAATTAATCGCAGCATGAAAATTTGATACCGGCACATGCCTACTGCCATCTTATAAAGTCATTTTTACTCACCAGTAATTTGGCTCCATTTAATATTTTACCTTTCTTCATCATACATGTACTTCTTTCATCAGAAGAAAAATGATCAAAATGAAACATTTGAGTCTAGATTTTTTCCACAAAAAAAAAAAATTATGGCACGGAATGACTCAATTATATACATACTTAATGACTTTTAATGATGCCTATTTTTTTTTTTGTCAGGACATGGAGTATTTGCTACCCAAAGCATAGCGAAAGGAGACTTTATTTTGGAGTATAAAGGAAAACTTGTGGAAAAACAGGTTAACAATCCGTA
This sequence comes from Abramis brama, assembly GCF_963993115.1. NCBI lineage: Eukaryota > Metazoa > Chordata > Actinopteri > Cypriniformes > Leuciscidae > Abramis > Abramis brama. The sequence continues at coordinate 36,838,730 of NC_139971.1, forward strand.
TGCATACAACTTCAGGCACCACAATATAGATTTCTGGTGAGTACTAGTGACCATGCAAAGTCTTATTCTTAAAGTATGTTTAAAGCATTACTTCTAACCCCTCATTTACACTGCACACGTCTGCGGCGCATTACGGCTGCGACAAGGTTTTATTCCGTCCTTCACGCGGTGCCAACTCACACCGGGAGCATATCAGAAGCGGAGCGACTGGATGCGTGAGACCACGTTATTTGCCTGACCCCGACGTGTTTTTTCTTGATTTTGGGGTTTCTAGATACCATGGCTAAATGTTTATGTTTTGTCCGGTGTAATTGTGTTTATTGTTATGTTTTTTGATATGTCCTATTTTGTTGTGCTGTTGCCGGCATAGTTAATACACTTAAATGTCCACCATAGAGGAAAAAAAATATAATTTAATGTATTGGAAATTTGTTTGTGTGTGTGTGTGCTATAAGTATACTAAAAATACATTTACATATTTATGTGCTTAATAAATAAAAAAATACCCTGAAAATTTACTTTTTTTTACCTCCTAGGATATATTGCCAATATACGTCTTTATTTTGAAATTGAGTTTTTTTTTTTTACTTTTATTTTGTATTACCAGTGCGACTTGGACGCGCGTCCGTCAAAAATAGACTAGGCGCCTATTTTTAGCGAAGCGGTGCGGAGAGCCGCTTCTGGGAAGCTTCTGAAACGCACCGCGTCGCGCCCGGTGTAAACACAAGCATTGACTAGAATGGGCGCGATCAGCTCCGGTAGCCGTGTTGCAGCCGTAATGCGCCGCAGACATTTGCAGTGTAAATGAGGGGTAAGGAAGAATTGATTACTTATTATTCCCCTATTTAGCATTAGCTACTGAAGGGGTAGTTTTATTTTAAAACCAGAACACTTTTTTTTTCTAATTTCCTTTAAGCCATGTATTTTCATCTGTGAAATAGTTGACCATAAATTTAAGATTTTATTTGGGCACATTTTCAGTGAAATGTTACTGCTTTTTTGTAATACCTGTTTACCTATATATGCAACAAGTTCTTTGCTTAGTTGATCTTCCTCTCTGTTATATTATCATAAATAATCTTGGAGTTTTAGGAATTATTATTAAGATTATTAAAAAGAGATTGTAATTAATTGGAGGATTATTTTTAACCAGCCATATGATTCAGAAATACTGTAAGAAGTAGCCTATTAATTTATATGATTGTTTTATTATTTACTTCTTTTCAGTATTGATGCCTTAATGGATGATGGGTCCCTAGGAAGACGCGTCAATGATGACGCAAAACCCAACGCAAAAATGAAAAAACTTGAAGTTGATGGCCTCCCTCATTTATGTTTATTTGCAATAAAGGACATTTTTTTTGAAGAAGAAGTCACATATGATTATGGAGGAACTGGATTGCCGTGGCGTGTTAACACAACGTCAAAAAACAAGGTATGTTTACAAAAGTTCATGACTGATACTAGGGGTGTAACAGTTCACAAAATTCACGGTTCAGTTCAAAACAATACACTTGTGTCACGGTTCGGTATGTTTTCGATACAGCAAAAAGAAAGAAATGCCAGAGAAATTTCCTACTCGCGACGCGCGTACATTTGAAATAACCGTTCGGTTTGAAAATGCGTAACACCGAACCGAAAGCCTCGTACCAAACGGTTCAACACGATTACGCGTACCGTTACACCCCTAACTGATACAGACCTTTACAACTAAAAATCAATGTTGAATTGACGTCTGTCTGCTATCTGGGTATTATGTATTAAGAATATACTTTTGAATATATTTTGAAAACAGTCCTCTCCAAAGCCCACTCCTGCCCATGAATCAGCTCCAGAGCCCGTTCCTGCCAAAGAACATACTGTAGAATCTGCTCCAACCCATGAGCCCGCTTTATGTACATTAGGTAAGAGCACCGCTTTTCTTATTTTCTTTTCCTGATGTTGGTTTGCAGCCCTCTTGAATTTAGTCAAAATCACACAACACAACTTCTATTAACACAACAGAATCCACTCCAGAGCGTGATCGAGCCCATGAGGCCACTCCAGAGCGTGATCGAGCCCATGAGGCCACTCCAGAGCGTGATCCAGCCCATGAGGCCACTCCAGAGCGTCATCGAGCCCATGAGGCCACTCCAGAGCGTGATCCAGCCCATGAGGCCACTCCAGAGCGTGATCCAGCCCATGAGGCCACTCCAGAGCGTGATCCAGCCCATTGGCACCCTAAAGAATTCAGTCAAGCCGATGAGCCTGCTCAAGGTACATCAGGTAAGAGCCACACTTTACCTTTTTTCCTCATGTTGGTTTGCCACCCTCTTTCAAATGTAGTCAAAATCATGCAACGCAAATTCAGTTTATGTAATCAAAATCATGCAACACACCATCAATGCACTGTGATATTAAATTGAACCGAATTGTTGACATGATAATCCTATTCTAATCAAATCGTGACACCAGTCAAGGTTCACACACCCTAGTGTTCAATAAAGTTTTGTTGAGTTTAATCACCCTCTCAGTGTGATTTATCCTGACAAGGATAGCTAAGGACATTAGCTGAATCTATCAATTTCAAAAGTGAAAGTGTTTATTTTCTGCTTTCTTTCAGTTTGTAAGAAACACACTATAAAACCTGAACAACTGTCCTCTTTTGAGAAGTGTCTTGCTTGCCATGGACCATTCTCCTCTCTAAAGTGGTCTGGAGTCAAATGTATAGGTAATTTTTAAATTGTCTGGATTTTTTTATAGATATTTTGAATAACACTAAATTATAGTCCAGTTCTCAACAACAATGAATGGTGAACAGTTTGTTATTGTGAAATAATCAAATTACATTTACCATATTTGAAAATCTCATTTGAACTGATTAAGTGATTTTTACTTCTCAGGTTGCTTCACAGTATGGCATGCAAAATGTTTTGAAAAACTACGAAATGATGTAAGCAATTACCATAAATAATTACATTAAAATATATTTAATAAATTTCTATGCATGCATATGAAATTTAATTCTATAAATCTACTACACTGTTTCTTCAGTATACATCAGCATCAGCTGATGAAAGTGAGGGGGATGAAAGGTCCTCTGGAGAGGAATATGTCCCCTGTTCTGCATCTGATAATGACACAGACAGTGAAAGTGAAAACTCAGTCAGTAGTCCACTTGATGCATCAATTACATGTAAAATACATGTAGAAACGACACCAGATGAAACGACACCAGATGAGCCTATTTCTATGGACTACACAGAAGTTCAAGATACAACACAAAAAATTTACTTTCCTGACAGCTATTCAGAAACTCAAACATCATCAACACTTGCCAAAGCATGGCAGAATTTTTGCTTTGTGTGTGGAGAACCTCAGTCCAAAATTTCAAGACACTTTAAAGTCCATGCCAAAGAAGACATGGATATAGCAAAGGCTCTGAGTTTACCTGCAAAATCGAAAATAAGAAAACAACTGCTTGAAAAATTGAGAAACAGAGGCAACTTCAACCACAACAACAATGTCCTTAAAAAGGGAGAAGGTACATTAAAAGTAAAACGACGAGCATTTAAAAACACAGGTTCAACCCAGAAGACATATGAATACTGCTTGTATTGCAAGGGAATGTTTTTGCGAAATGAGCTGTGGAGGCACATGAGAGGATGCAAGTCCAAACCAGCTAAGATAGATAAAGCTACTGAGGGCAGACAGAGAGTCCTCACCATTGCTGCAGTGGCCAAATCTTGCTTCTCTGGTAAAACAGAGGAAGGGTTAATGAAAATATTGAGTAAAATGAATGAAGATGAAATTGCCCATGTTGTGAGACATGATTCTGGCCTTCTTCAATTTGCTCAGTCCCTATATAATCGCCACGGATTTCACACTTCAAAGCATGAATACATCCGCCAGAAGGTCCGTGAGCTTGGCAGATTCATGATAACACTGCGTAAAAAATGCCCATCTGCATCTCTGGATGATGCCATGAAGCCAGCAAATTTCATGAATGTCATTCAAGCAGTTAGAGAAACTGCAGGGTTTCATGAAAATACACATTCTTTCCAAATTCCAAGCTTAGCTTTAAAAATCGGACACTCCCTCTTAAAAGTTAGCGAAATTATCCAATGTCATGCTCTTATTGCTGAAAATGCAGAGTTGGCAAGCAGTGCAGAAGCATTCCAGAAACTGTACAAATCAAAGTGGTCGGAATTCATATCTAACTCAGCGTTAAGCACCATTAATGATTCGAAATACAACAAGCCGACCAAAATGCCACTCACTCAAGACATTGAAAAGCTTAATGACTATTTACAAAGAAGTGCAGAATCGGCCTTCCAGGAACTTAGCCAAAATACCTCAGAGTGCAACTATGCATGTCTCACCAAGCTAACAATGACCAGGATCATCCTGTTCAACAGACGACGGGTTGGAGAGGTCTCCAAGATGCCTTTAAAAAATTTCCTCCAAAGAGATGACTCTTACACATCTGACGAGCTGGGTCTTTCAGCTTATGAGAAGAGCTTGTGCAAATATTTTACACGAGTTGAGCTAAAAGGAAAAAGAGGACGAAAAGTAGCTGTTTTGCTCAACCCAGACATCACAAAAGCTCTGGAAATGCTTATTGAGAAGCGGGCACAATGTGGAGTACTGCAAGAAAATGAATTCCTCTTTGCCATTCCAAAGTGCTCTAGCTACTACAGAGGTCACGACTGTCTCAAGAGGTTTGCTGCTGAGTGTGGTGCAACTCACCCAGAGTACTTGAGATCGACACAACTGAGGAAACAAGTTGCAACAACTTCCCAAATTCTTAATTTAAAAAATAATGAACTGGACCAACTGGCAGACTTTCTAGGCCACAATATTAATGTGCATAGAGAATATTACAGACTACCTGAGGCAACCATCCAGGTGACCAAAATTTCAAAACTGCTTCTAGCCCTTGAAAAGGGTAAGCTGACAGAATTAAAAGGAAAATCTCTTGATGAAATCCAAGGTACAGTTACTATACAATTTTTTAATCAATTAAGTAATGAGTACTAACTAACATGAAATGAGCAATGTTAAGCTTATTTTTCCATTGTGTTTTCTAAGATTTTACAGACGAAGATGACGACCAGGACATTGACAGCGATGAAGACTCCAATGGAGCCAGACCTCTGGAGCTCAACTCAATCAGTAATGGTTAATGTTATTTAATATTTGTGTAAACGTGTATGTATGATGATTAATTTTAGTTCATTTTAGCATTCTGTCTGTGTGATGGATCTTATTGCAGTCAGAAACGGATTTTCAAAGTGTGAAGGGGAGAACGCAAGGGTATGTGAGGGGAGGCAAAGATAATAGCTGGACAATATTTGATATATCCTGGTTAAAATATGAAGCAGGTGTGTTTAATTGGGGTTGGAGCTAACTGCAGAGCAATGACCCTCCGGGAGCAGGATTAGACACTGGACAAAAGTTGCAATTACTGCTGGTCAAACATAACTTTAAGCATCAACTAAAACTGTTTTGGATGAGAAATCAACATTTTATTAATGTTACCTTGTTACCATTCATCCAACCATTTTCCTCCACTTACCCTGAACCAGTCCACGGTGGCAGCAGGCCAAGTAGGGCTTTCCATACTTTCCTTTCCCCAGCCACTTTCTCCAGCTCCTACTGTGGGAACCAAAATTGTCCCCAGGCTTGCAGAAAGATATCATCCCTTAAGCATGTTCTAGGTCTTCCCCAGAGTCCCTTTCCAGTTAGATATGCCTGGAAAAAAATCCTCTGGAAGCCATCCGGGAGGTATCCTAACCAGATGCCTGAACCACCCTAGCTGGCTCTTTGTAACTTGGAGGAGCAGCTGCTCTACTCCCAGTACCTCCAGCATATATGAGCTTTTCGCCCTCTTTCTCAGGGTCAGCCGAGACACCCTACAGAGAAAACTTCTCTCAGGTCTTGCATGTAACATTTTTCACCCCTGATTAGTTGCATCACTATGTCAAGCATAATGTGTCAAGTGTCAAGGAATCACCATGCTCCACCCTCACTCCATTCAGCCTTACCAGACTTCTAATCTCCTGCACCTTTCACTTATCCAATCATCTCATCAACCATATAACCTCTGTATAAACTGACACCAGACACAGTCATTGTCAGGTCTCGACTGCGACAAGGACTTTCGTGACGTTCCGATGAGCTACTTACCTGTGCTACCTACCTCCCAATCGATTTCCTGGTTCCGTGTTCCTTGTTTGCTCCTTGGATATCACTAGCCTGGATGCCAGCCCGAACCCCGCCCACAACATTTCTTTGTTCGGGAAGTTCGGTCTGGACTTGATCCGTTGAGGAGTACGAATACGAATGATGGACAGATGATCTACAATTACGTAATCATCCACATAACCAAAGAGCGCTTGGGTTGAATTAGTTTACAACAAAGATGACTGCCACTGGAGAATTGTGATTTCACGAGTTCACACTTACAAATAAGTTAGATAGAATAAATGCCTCATAGTTCCGAGATCCCCTTCCTTTAGTTCACTCAGCCCTGAAACAACTACGTGGTAACACCTACAGGCCACATTGAATGATGTTTTATTAACAAAGTTTGGGAGGAGCATGTTCAGATAATTAACCTAATTAACACGAGAGGAGGGCATTCAGTTAAATCAACTCCATTAACGATAAGAGGTATATATACAGCAGACCTGCCTCTGTTTGTTGACAGTTTATCAGCATCCCTCCACCACCCCATCTCCTGACTTCTTACTATTCCTACCACAACAGGGGGGAGTACTCTGGGTTCGGGCCAAATTCCGTGCTCAAAACCCCTGCCCTGGACAGCACACCAAATACACATAAACCTTAACTCTATCTAATTATATGTAAGTGTGAACTCGTGAAATACCTTTTGATGGGCTGGTAAAAGCCACCTCCGTGTTCCAAGACTTCACGCATGAGGTGCTCCGGAATTTCCTCCACTGATTTGTACTGGTCTACTACAACAACATCCTCATTTATTCCCGGAGTTTGGATCAACTATTCTTGAAAGCAGAGAAGTGCCAGTTCCATCAGTCAGAGATCCAGTTCCTCTGGTACGTCATAAACAAACAAGGCACCATGGATGAAAGGAAGGTGGATACTATCCTAAATTCCCACCACCATAAGGGAACTCCAGAGATTTCTTGGTTTTGATAACATCTATCTCTTCATCAAGAACTACAGTGTCATCACCGGCCCCCTCACCTCTCTCCTCCGTGGAAACCCCAAGTCTCTGTCCTCAAGTCTCTGTCTCTGTCCCTATTGAATGAGATTCCATAATCATTCACTGCATCAAGCTACGCCTTTTATCTTTTTGAATAAGCGACCTGTAGCGGCACAACTTACAGTTACATACTGTGCCTTTAAAATCATCTATGAATAAAAGTGTAGTATATGTTTCTTATGCAGCATGCAACTGATTTTTGAGAGGGAAACAATGTCATATGATTTCATATGCAATGAAATTTGGTAAATATGCCATGAAAAAAGGTTTTAATTTAATTTTTTTACACGGTATAGGTGAACATGTGCGAGATGAACAAGTCTGCAGAGATGCTACTTCATCCACTAAAGTTAAAGGTATGTCTGGTTTTGTTTCAACTTTGCATTACCTTGGTATTCATTTCTCTCTTATATACATTGGATTTAACTATGTTGTACTTTAACCATCTAATACATTTCTAATAGAGCTTGACAGACCAAAGAAAAAAAGGGCCTATGTAAAAAGACCATGGACCGCTTCAGAGGTCAAATCAGTCATGAAATTCTTTGGAAACCACATCACAAAAGGGAAGCTGGCAACTTTGACTGAATGTGAGGCTTGCAAGAAGGCAGACCACCCCATTCTTGCTTCACGGACAAGCCAAAACATAAGAGACTTTGTCCGGAACAAGGGCACAGCTTACAAGAAACAAATATGTAAATGAGTTTATTCTATCTATCTTCTATTCTATCTGTCACAATTCAGTAAGTGACCGTCAAATCAAACTGCTTCCCTAGCTTACAAGAAACAAATATGTAAATGAGTTTATTCTATCTATCTTCTATTCTATCTGTCACAATTCAGTAAGTGACCGTCAAATCAAACTGCTTCCCTAGCTTACAAGAAACAAATATGTAAATGAGTTTATTCTATCTATCTTCTATTCTATCTGTCACAATTCAGTAAGTGACCGTCAAATCAAACTGCTTCCCTAGCTTACAAGAAACAAATATGTAAATGAGTTTATTCTATCTATCTTCTATTCTATCTGTCACAATTCAGTAAGTGACCGTCAAATCAAACTGCTTCCCTAGCTTACAAGAAACAAATATGTAAATGAGTTTATTCTATCTATCTTCTATTCTATCTGTCACAATTCAGTAAGTGACCGTCAAATCAAACTGCTTCCCTAGCTTACAAGAAACAAATATGTAAATGAGTTTATTCTATCTATCTTCTATTCTATCTGTCACAATTCAGTAAGTGACCGTCAAATCAAACTGCTTCCCTAGCTTACAAGAAACGAATATGTAAATGAGTTTATTCTATCTATCTTCTATTCTATCTGTCACAATTCAGTAAGTGACCGTCAAATCAAACTGCTTCCCTAGCTTACAAGAAACAAATATGTAAATGAGTTTATTCTATCTATCTTCTATTCTATCTGTCACAATTCAGTAAGTGACCGTCAAATCAAACTGCTTTCCTAGCTTACAAGAAACAAATATGTAAATGAGTTTATTCTATCTATCTTCTATTCTATCTGTCACAATTCAGTAAGTGACCGTCAAATCAAACTGCTTCCCTAGCTTACAAGAAACGAATATGTAAATGAGTTTATTCTATCTATCTTCTATTCTATCTGTCACAATTCAGTAAGTGACCGTCAAATCAAACTGCTTCCCTAGCTTACAAGAAACAAATATGTAAATGAGTTTATTCTATCTATCTTCTATTCTATCTGTCACAATTCAGTAAGTGACCGTCAAATCAAACTGCTTCCCTAGCTTACAAGAAACAAATATGTAAATGAGTTTATTCTATCTATCTTCTATTCTATCTGTCACAATTCAGTAAGTGACCGTCAAATCAAACTGCTTCCCTAGCTTACAAGAAACAAGTATATAAATTATTTTTTTCTATCTATCTTCTATTCTATCTGTCACAATTCAGTAAGTGACCGTCAAATCAAACTGCTTCCCTAGCTTACAAGAAACAAATATGTAAATGAGTTTATTCTATCCATCTTCTATTCTATCTGTCACAATTCAGTAAGTGACCGTCAAATCAAACTGCTTCCCTAGCTTACAAGAAATAAATATGTAAATGAGTTTATTCTATCCATCTTCTATTCTATCTGTCACAATTCAGTAAGTGACCGTCAAATCAAACTGCTTCCCTAACTTACAAGAAATAAATATGTAAATGAGTTTATTCTATCTGTCTTTTATTTTATTCTTCTATTCAAACTGCTTCCCTAACTTACAATAAATAAATATGTAAATGAGTTTATTCTATCTGTCTTCTATTTTATTCTTCTATTCAAACTGCTTCCCTAACTTACAATAAATAAATATGTAAATGAGTTTATTCTATCTGTCTTCTATTTTATTCTTCTATTCAAACTGCTTCCCTAACTTACAATAAATAAATATGTAAATGAGTTTATTCTATCTGTCTTCTATTTTATTCTTCTATTCAAACTGCTTCCCTAACTTACAATAAATAAATATGTAAATGAGTTTATTCTATCTGTCTTCTATTTTATTCTTCTATTCAAACTGCTTACCTATTCCCTATTAATATTTTGTAAACACAATCATGGTATACAAGGACACATGGTTTAGCAGGACTTGTGTATGTAGTTCTATAATCAACAGTTCATCTCTATCAAATGTGTTTGTGTAAACACAATCATGGTTTACAAGGACACATGGTTTAGCAGGACTTGTGTATGTAGTTCTATAGCCGACAGTTCATCTCTATCAAATGTGTTTGTGTAAACACAATCATGGTTTATAAGGACACATGGTTTAGCAGGACTTGTGTATGTAGTTCTATAGCCGACAGTTCATCTCTATCAAATGTGTTTGTGTAAACACAATCATGGTATATAAGGACACATGGTTTAGCAGGACTTGTGTATGTAGTTCTATAGCCGACAGTTCCTCTCTATCAAATGTGTTTGTGTAAACACAATCATGGTATATAAGGACACATGGTTTAGCAGGACTTGTGTATGTAGTTCTATAGCCGACAGTTCCTCTCTATCAAATGTGTTTGTGTAAACACAATCATGGTTTACAAGGACACATGGTTTAGCAGGACTTGTGTATGTAGTTCTATAGCCGACAGTTCCTCTCTATCAAATGTGTTTGTGTAAACACAATCATGGTATATAAGGACACATGGTTTAGCAGGACTTGTGTATGTAGTTCTATAGCCGACAGTTCCTCTCTATCAAATGTGTTTGTGTAAACACAATCATGGTTGACAAGGACACATGGTTTAGCAGGACTTGTGTATGTAGTTCTATAATCGACAGTTCATCTCTATCAAATGTTTTTGTGTAAACACAATCATGGTATATAAGGACACATGGTTTAGCAGGACTTGTGTATGTAGTTCTATAGCCGACAGTTCCTCTCTATCAAATGTGTTTGTGTAAACACAATCATGGTATATAAGGACACATGGTTTAGCAGGACTTGTGTATGTAGTTCTATAGCCGACAGTTCCTCTCTATCAAATGTGTTTGTGTAAACACAATCATGGTTTACAAGGACACATGGTTTAGCAGGACTTGTGTATGTAGTTCTATAATCGACAGTTCATCTCTATCAAATGTTTTTGTGTAAACACAATCATGGTTTACAAGGACACATGGTTTACCTCTCTATCAAATGTGTTTGTGTAAACACAATCATGGTATACAAGGACACATGGTTTAGCAGGACTTGTGTATGTAGTTCTACAGCTGACAGTTCCTCTCTATCAAATGTGTTTGTGTAAACACAATCATGGTATACAAGGACACGTGGTTTAGCAGGACTTGTGTATGTAGTTCTATAACCAACAGTTCCTCTCTATCAAATGTGTTTGTGTAAACACAATCATGGTATACAAGGACACGTGGTTTAGCAGGACTTGTGTATGTAGTTCTATAACCAACAGTTCCTCTCTATCAAATGTGTTTGTGTAAACACAATCATGGTATACAAGGACACATGGTTTAGCAGGACTTGTGTATGTAGTTCTACAGCTGACAGTTCCTCTCTATCAAATGTGTTTGTGTAAACACAATCATGGTTTACAAGGACACATGGTTTAGCAGGACTTGTGTATGTAGTTCTACAGCTGACAGTTCCTCTCTATCAAATGTGTTTGTGTAAACACAATCATGGTATACAAGGACACATGGTTTAGCAGGACTTGTGTATGTAGTTCTACAGCTGACAGTTCCTCTCTATCAAATGTGTTTGTGTAAACACAATCATGGTATACATGGAGAAGAACACCAGGTGATGAAGAGGTTCCACTTCAGAGCATAGGCGTGTCTTGTGGAGGCCCAAGCAGAAGTGATGGTGGCCACCACCTGAGGTGGTAGGGTACTCAAACCTGCCGCGTCCTGTCCAGAACACACACATGCAGCCGTCAGTTGTGTTCTAGTGCATCCAAGCCGAGGGTCCCCTCGGTCAGGGAATAAAGTGGGAAGTGTCTGGGGAGGCAAACAGATCTACCTGTGCTTCGCCGAACTGTTCCCAAATCAGCTGAACCGTCTGGGAATGAAGTCTCCATTCCCCGGGAAGTGGACGAAATCGTGAGAGCCTGCGGTTGCACAATTCAGCTCTCCCGGACTGTAAATGGCTCAAAGCGACCTGACTCCATAAGAGTGAAGGGTGAGTTGCGATATACAGCGGGAGTGCAACCTTGTTGGTTGATATACACTACTGTCGCCATGATGTCTGAACGGACTAGTATGTGTTGGTCCTTGAGCAAACGTAAACGGTGCAGAGTGGCGTGGCAGCCGCTGCGGATGCCATATGCCCCAGGAGCCTCTAAAATAACTTCAGTGGAACCGCAAACTTGCCCTTGAATTGACTCAAGAGTCAGTTCAGCAGTGACTACACGCGCTCGCTCGTAAGCTGTGCGTACATGGCTACCGAGTCAATTTCCATACCAAGAAAAGTGATCCTCTGCACGGGGGAAAGTTTGCTGTTTTCCCAGTTGACCCGAAGGCCCAGACGGGCAAGATAGTTCAGGTTGTGAACCCTGTGTTGCCGGAGTGGCACAAGGAGTGCCTCAACGACTTGAAGATGCAAGGAGACACTAGCCTGAATGGAAGTACCGTGTACTAGTATGCCTGCCCCTCGAAAGCAAACCGTAGAAACGGTCTGTGTCGAGGAAGAGTGGAGACTTGAAAGTATCCGTCCTACAGGTCGATCGCTGCAAACCAATCCAACGGACGAACGCATTCAAAAATGCGTATGGCTGTCAACATCTTGAATGGAAGCCTGTGAGCCTGTATATATATTCAAAATGTGCAGGTCCAGGATTGGCCGTAACCCACTGCTCTTCTTGGGTACAATGAAGTAGGGGCTATAGAAGCCGGACTACATTTCGGCCGGAGGGGCGGTCTCGATTCCACCCTTCGCCAGTAGGGTGGTGACCTCTGCACGCATGACAGGGGCATTGCCACCCACCATGGTATAGCAGACTCCCTGCTTTCAGGGAGGAGACTGCGAACTGAAATGCATAGCCGAGCCTGATGGTTCTCGCGAGCCAGCGGGACAGCTTAGGAAGCTCCAGCCAGGCTCCCAAAAACTGAACCAGCGGGGTCATGTGAACCACAGATGTACCCATGATGGGGCAGCAAGGCTGCGTCCTGACCATAGACTGTAAAAAAAGATGGACGACGCCCCTTCGCTCTCTTCCATTGATGAGAACTGAAGCCGCCAGTGTCCCGATATGGCGCTGACATATTGGAACTTGAGTCTGCGCAGTAGCGATCTCGGGACCAGACCTGCGCAGTAGTGAGCAGGAAGTAAAGCCGCAAAATCAACGCTCCGCCCTCACTCTCACAGTTCTGCACACTTTTTTTAAAAATTAAAAGAGGCTTGTTAAAATAAAGTAAATACAATCTCCTCAGTCCTCCGAAGATCCCGAAAAAAATGTCCGTTGGTGCTTCAGTGACTACTTCGCTCAGAGAACCTGTCAATCACAGCTGTCAATCATGACGTTACACCACCACATCACGTAACTAACTAAAAAACAACTTATTTTTGAAACAGACACTTGAACTTACATCAGCGTGATAAAAACGACAGCAAATGAAAGAAACCACCTTTGGAAAAAAGATATTTGAAGTGTAATTTAATTGTTTAGTTGGTCTCACGTCTCGTTGAATAACACGGGGAGGCGGGGCTTATGACCTATACTAGGACCAGTCACCGGGGGGCGATCGAGACGTTTTGGCTTCACTTTTCAGGGCTTGTGCGGCACGCTTGGTCCTGACAGAGAAGGCCAGGGAAGGACGAGTCTGGCGACAGAGGGGGATGAGAGTGGCGAGGTGGAGCTTTCACATTTCCATCTGCCCGTATCAGGAGTGCCGCTTTGCCTGCCGTTTGACAGCCTGCAGGGCTGGTGAATGCTGCTGCTGGGTCCGGGCGGGAGGAGCGGGAGCCACAGTAGGGCGTCCTCGGCGGTGAGCGGACTGAGGCGGCTGAGTCGGCGGCTGGGTGGAAGCAGCAGCTGGCCGCCGGGGCAGAATGTTTAATGGCCTCGGGCTGCTCCTGGGTGGGCGAAAACTGTTGGGCAAAGTCCTGGGATGCGCCGCAGAAGAGGCCAGCCTAGGATATGGGGGTGTTGAGGAACGTGTTTTGCTCAGCCTCCCGCATATCATGTGAACCACAGACATACCCTCAATGGGGCAGCAAGGCCGCGTCCAGACAGAGGAGGCTAGGGAAGGACGAGTGTTCCGCGGTGACAGGAGAAAACACACACTGTTGGCAGATCACTGCACAGACCAGCAGCAGGAAAGAGATCTCGCTGGAACACGCCATCAAACCAACACCGCTGAAGAGTCACTCGTCTCGTACAGTATCTAGAACTCGTAGACAGCTTGCAGTGGAGAGAAGTAAAGAAACACTCGGCTCCGATGGAAAAACATAATGCGAGATTGCCGCGCTGCTCCTTTTATACCCACGCGGTGGGGCGGAGTTGCGTTATGCAAATTCAAGTTTTGCCATTGGCTCGTTTTGTAAGATCTCGAAGGTGATAGGCTTCCAAGCGAAACCCCCATTCGTCAATCACTTACGTAACTCAGAGTGATTGAACGAAAGGGAACTGTCCCTTTAAACCTGGATGTCCTAGCAAACCATGATTCAGTTGACCATGGAAGCCTGTGTAAAATCAGGTGTGTTATTTTCCATGATTTTATGGTTAGAGCAACACTTTTAAGTGAGATGTATCTTAAAGAGACCATATAACATTGTTTAGCATGTCTGTTTAATTTGTAGAGTGTTAGGCACTGGGTGTCCCTCTAAACCACATTGGTTACATGCTGTCCTCGTAAACCATATAAAATCAGGTGTGTTATTTTCCATGATTTTATAGTTTGAACAACACTTTTAAGTGAGATGTATCTTAAAGAGACCATATAACATTGTTTAGCATGTCTGTTTAATTTGTAGAGTGTTAGGCAATGGGTGTCCCTCTAAACCATAGTGGTTACATGCTGTCCTCTTAAACCATATATACCAGTATGTGTGTGTGTGTGTGTGTGTGTGTGTGTGTGTGTGTTTTCTAATATCTGTTGTTCAATGAAAGTGTTATGATTAAAAAGGGCTTGCAAAATATACAAGCACTCAATTTTCACCCTTCTGTTATAATAGGAAGTTAATAAAAAATAGATTCAAGGACACACATTTTATCACAAAAAGAAATGGGGGGCCTTTGTCTATAGATATTTTTTCTTCCGACAAGAAACATGTTTCAGCAGCTCCTGACAAACGTATGATTGATCCTTGAAAATGACCCAATCCAAACACAGAAGCTGATAATGGTTTGAAAAGATGGCTCTATTATGGGATAGTATTTCATGTTGTGGATAAATTGCTCCTAATGAGCCTTGTTCTAAAGGCCTGCAGGCCTGCCATCCCTCCCCTTACTCTCCAGACCTCCAGGGGTTAGTGTCTGTGCGTCAGGCCCCCATTGTTGCCTGCCGACGGATAATGTCCTTATTAATTGTACCTCTTTGTAAGGTGTCAGCTGCAGCCTTCGATTGAGACGGATGGGTCCTCTGGAGTCTGCTCTCTGGCCCTCTACTGCTAGCCTATCTTTAGACAGCACACAGGTGCACCATTTCTCATCCTGCAGCTCGGCACTTGCCCAAGGCACTCACTGTAATATGACCAACATTTTATGAAAGAGGAGAGAGAAAAAAAAAACATGAGAAAGAGAAATAGTGAAGATTTAAAAAATAATTTGTGTGTTTGCATGTGTGAAGGTTAATACGGATAAGCTGAATAAATTGCTTCAGTAAACATCAAACGCAGGGTAATGAACAATGCAAAATGTGAAGGCAAAATTAACCAAAATCTATTGAACATCAATTAGATGTCATCTGGCATGTCTTTTGAAAATGGAGACAGAAAAGGTTTGCGACCTTAAAGTTGGTAACGGAAATGTATTAAATTAGTTCTGACAGGAATGTAGTCTTTTATAGTGACACTGAAATGCTGACAGAGAGGAGATAGAGTGGGAGTTATAAACACCTTTTACATCTGTCAAAGTGTGCAGCATCTGATGTTTCAGGTGAAACGCAACCAAACATCTCAATCTGTCAAAAATAACCTTGTTATTTTTTATATAAAAAAAAAAAAAAGTGTTATGTACAGCTGAATCAAAAAGGTTCTGTTGGTTCTTTTTACTATTGTATTCTAAAGGTAACATGCAAAACAACAATATAATGGTTTAAAGGGAAAATCATACATGCTATTACAGTTCATGACAACTATAATGATTTACTTGTGTATTGGTTTTCCTTTAAAAATGATATTTTAAAGCCGTTTTAAAAGTTTGTCTATGAGAAAAATAAAAGTTGAGAATATAGTAAAGAGGAGCCTTTAATCTGAAAAATAAATAAATAAAAAAGCAGCCCGTTATCCTTATGATGAATGTATGTGATGGCAAGTAGCCCCAAGCAGGATAAGGTGACAAGGTCCATCGGTGTGGTCCAGACTTTTCATAATTACCTTCTCTGCTTATCTCAGAGGAAGCACTTGTGCTCCTAGAGTATATGGGCCATAGCTACACTGGGACTTCCACAACAAATGCCCTGTCCCATGGCAGTACGCCATAAGCCACTGTCACTTACCTGGCCCATTTATCTCTGTAATTATGCTCACCTGGACTACATGCCTGAAACTAATTTAGTCATTAGTTTCAGTGCAGCTAGTTCCTGTTGAAAGTCAGCTCTGGAACTTCATGCATCCCCAACAGTTACTATAATCATAACCATTTACTCATGAATATAAACAGGTCACTGGTCGTGCATGATTAAGCACAGACTGGAGGCGAACAGGCAAGTATAAGCACTGCCATCCACCGTGTGATGTGCTGCTGTAAACTATATCAACAGCTTGTTTACATTTCTCCCTCATATTTGTAAGAACAAATTAGTTTGCAGATATTCGTCAATATTGGTATGGAATTGTGCGCTTGAATAAGATGCTTGTGCTGCAAAATGTAGCTATAGCAAGAATATGCCATGAATAATCATATCAAGAACGATAACTAAATGCCCGTTTACACTAACGTTGCGTTAATAGCCTAATATCCACCATAAAATAAAGGGCGTTCACAG
Organism: Abramis brama; assembly: GCF_963993115.1. Classification (NCBI taxonomy): domain Eukaryota; kingdom Metazoa; phylum Chordata; class Actinopteri; order Cypriniformes; family Leuciscidae; genus Abramis; species Abramis brama. The sequence goes on from NC_139971.1 coordinate 36,855,583, forward strand.
CAGCAACAGTGAACACGTAGGCCTACGTCATTGTCCAATATTGTTTGTGTGTGTGAGAGAACGGGCATGGCAAAATATTCCACTTTAAGAGAAACTGAACTAGACTACAATAGTTTTGTGCTTTGTTATTGGATAATGTTAAAGGGATTGTTCACCCAAAAATGAAAATATGTAATTAATTACTCGCCCTCATTCCAAACCCATAAGGCTTTGGAACACATATTAATGACAGAATTTTCATTTTTGGCTGAACTAACCCTTTAATAATACTAAGGTGATGGGTATGCTAACAGAGAGCAAAAAAAACAAACAAAAGAAGAATAGTAAATTTCATTAAAAATAAAATAAATAACTAGCCTATAAGAATGGCCTACACAGAATGACAAACCGCAAGAATTACCAGAATGAATGTTAATCAAGGAGATCTCTAGAATCCTTAAGAATTTTCAATCATCAAGTTCAAGACCTAAACAGTAGAATAAGATAGTTGGCATGATGGGTAACAAAGTCAACAGCTGGTTTGACGGCATGGAATCATATTTAGTTTCGGGAGAATTTGTCATGTGAATGAACGCCGGGGCAGCGGGCGCTTTCTAGAGTCATCCCGAACAATCTGCCACTAGTGAAACGTGTAGGCTAGCCACCTTATTTTTCAATCATAGATATGTTTTTCAATGCGGAAGTAAGGTGTTTCCTGTGTGAAAGTGCGAGACTTCCGATTAGCCGTTAGAGAAATAACGAGAATCAAAGTGTAGTAAAAAGACAATACATTAAAAATAATATGGTAATAAATACTAGTTTGAAGCTGCATAACAAGCTGTTTTGTAATCTACAGCTAAAAATAACTGGAAGCGAATGACACTGGAAGCCAGACACAATAAAAATACAAATTGCGCCCGGCGCTTACCTGAAAAATAAGGTAGCCAAGATACAATAGGCCTAACACTGTAACTAAGAATTAAATGTTGCTTTAGAAAACTATTCGTAGTAAACGGTTACTTTTTAATTACTGGTGACAGGTGTAATAACATCAGGGAATAAAGGGTATACTAAATCAGCTGTTTTCAAACTTAAGTGTGAATGCTGGTGTGCTGCATATCAGGTGAATTTAAGAACAGTTTGTTGGTGGGCAAAACATGTAACTTAATATTTCTGAGTTGTCACACCACAAGTGCTGCACAATCTGTGCAGTCAATTCATAAACAAATAATTTAAAACACTGGCATATGAAATTTAATACTTCCCTACTAGTAGGCAAAAACATGAGACAAAAGAAGTGTGTCTGAATTCACAGTAGCTAAATATAAAAAAAATAGGCAAAAAGTCCCCGGATGACCTATACTTCCAGCGAGATACTATCCCATGAGGCCAAGGGAGAGGTTTTCGGAATGGCAGTGAAGCGATGTACCTGACGGTGGTAGGTCATGTGATAATGTCAACATGGTGAATTCATACTACACACATTCATACTATATAGAACATACTTTTTTAGTGGCAGCGAAGTAGTTACTTATTCAAAATAAGTACCTACTCAAGAGAGTACCTACGAACCTACGAGTTACTGGATTGAATCATTCGAATAGAATCCTAGAGCTACTGAATCAACACATGACTCATTTACCATCAATGTTGATGCTTTATTAAAATAGCCGTTAGGATGCACTCATTTGCTGTGCCACCAATAAATAAAAAATGATATACTGTCATTTTCTTTATCTGCATACCTCAAATTCATACATTTGTTTGTGTTTGTCTTTAAGCCCTTTGTGTTTACCTTTAATAGGTAGACTGGACTTGTATCCACCATTTTTGATTAAATTCTTCACTGTAATGCAATCATATAAGGCCATATGACTATGAAATTATGAAAAGCCTTTCACGTTAATCACTAACAGAAAAGAAGGTCAGTAGCAATCTTTAGGACTACTAGAAGGACAGCTTGGTGGGATAAGAAGACTAATAAACTTATTTCCCATCAATAAATGAACCTTCTTCTGAAGACTATATTATTTTAATAGCATGTGGCTTTGAGACTGGTGCTAATAAGTTAGTAGTAATGAAATATCTTTTTCATTGATTATTTTGGTTTGTTGAGAAAACAGTTAATTAAGTGGATTGAAGCCTCTACGAGATCACCAGCATTAACATCAAATCCTTTCCTCCTCATTAAAGGCAACGCAGTCAATTTAATTAATGCATATTAATCTCCACTGATGCTCATTTCGGCTTTAGGAAAAAAAAAAGGATCCACATAGCAGGGCTAGCTTGACTTCAAATCACTTTGTTTCAAACATGCAAGTTTGATCGTTGCCTGAGTTTGTGGGCACCACATGGAGGGGCCCCCATTTGAACATTCTGCAGCATTTTGTGTGATCTTTCCATGAGCTAATTAAAAAAGGGGACGATTAATCACAGATTTCCCTTTCAGAGTGTATGGACACTGGACCACATCAGCCTCTGGATATTATGATGTGTCAATAACTGCTATACATTACACGAACCCCTAAGCTAAGTACGCTCACATTAAAAAGTGACATAAATACACCAAAGATGATAAAAACAATTTAGCTTGCAGAAGCTCCAGTTCTACGTGCTAAAATGCCTTTGCATGCCATTCTGCAAGTGCAGCTCACCTTTCAAATATTTGTATAATTTCAAGCTGCTTGCTATGTCAAGCCTTTCTCTTTCCTTTGACTAGCTGTGTCAGAGGTTATCCACAATGCCCTTGGCTGTGTTTTCAGAATGAAACACACTCTTGCCAACACATTACTCCCACTGGCGATAGTGAAAAGCAAATAGCTGCTGCCAGTGGTCAAACATGACCCAGGCTCCTTTTCATGGACATTGATATGCAGCAACTGAACTTAAGTGGCAAATTTTGTACTCTCTTGTGTTTTTATCTCACTGATAGCGAGCCTGTTAATGATCAACAAAACATTGGCATCTGGGATTGAACCGAAAATGAAAAGAGAGTTGATCCCAAATGCACCCTTTATAGAATTTCATATCAGTCAGACAGTTTGCAAGAAATGATAAGCAAAATAATGAAAGGTGACTGTGTTGATGTTTGTGTAAGATCATTTGAATCCTTAGAAAAAGAAAAAAAAAGTATACGTGCATAAATAATATTGCGGGTCATTTTTCATTCCAGCAATACAACACATTGGGGGAAGCTTGTCACTCAGTGCTTCCCTACAGACCACAGCTCAGAATTGCACTGATACATTTCACCTTAATAATAATTTATGGAAGAGTGTTTGCATCTCTTGATAAAAATAAATTAATTATTCATCAATTACAAATGTAAATTGTAGCAAATGTTAGCACCATCTATTTCACCTACCATGTGATTGTTGCTGATCTCTGGGTTATTATCATTAGCTCCTTGAGGCAGGTGTCAGTACAAGCATGACCGCTTTTTAACATTTGCTCCTAACTGACAATTATGTATTGGCATCACTGAGCATATCACTAGAATCAGAGCTTTACAAAAATATGAAAACCTCCCACAGAAACCTTGTTTGCTTTACAGAAGCGGGGCGGTGCAAGCTTGGATGAAATGGGAAATAAGGCATGAAGCAAGAAAGGAGGGGAGCAACCAGCCTCAGATTCCATTAAGAGAGGTGCTGCACTTTTTTTCCAAGTGTCAATTGTTTTTGTGTCTCTTGAAGTATAGATGATGTTTGAATTCAAAGTATTAAGTCCTGTGCCTGCTGTGTTAAATTATGGTCTGTAAGCAACGGGCTGGGGGTAATCAATGGCAATACAACGGCAGTGTGTAATGTGTGAGCTCCTAGCAGCAGGGACACTGCTCTGTCCCCTCAGCAGGTTAAATAAATATGACAGTGTAAGTGAATGCACTAGATTATATGATATCATTGTGGAATCAGAGAAGCGCTATTACACCTCCTTACCCACTGTGAGGAGTGCTGATGGAGTAAACTTCAGACGATCCGCCTCCATACACCCAAAATGCCAAGAGGTAAAATAAAAATATATAGCTGTGTAAATTGAAAATATGGATTACTCTGATCATGGACAATCGAACTAAAGAAGATATACTCACAGTAGCTATATTTCATTTACTGGTGTGCTTTCAGCCTGGATTATTCAATCAAGTGGAGCTGTGCTGTAGAGGACTGACATGTTATTTAATGTTGATATGCAAAGCTAATGTATGAATGCTTCACAGTTCACACATGCGTGCACACACACACACATCATTACAGGATGATTTGACACTGGAGTCGGAGAAGTGATTTGAAGATTCTGCCCAATAATTCCTTTGATGGCGGGAGTGATGTATGATGAGATCGATGAGACATCACGGTAAAAGAGGCAGATGCAGGGAGAACAGCTGTGGAAAGATAGGTCTCCGCCACAGATAAAGGTTGATGAATGGATGTGCTATTTTCAGGTTGACCTGGTGAAATGACAAAGCTCAATTAGCTGGCTCTTGAATGTTGCTGAGCCGGTGGTGGGCAGGCCGTATAGTAACCCCAGAGCACTGATCCACTGCAGGTATTGATTAAGCCACTCTCTCAGCCTGCAAAAGGTATCAAACGAAGCATGTGTGAAAGGCATTATCAGTGACCACTTCAGATAACCTGATACAACCCGATACAGCCTTCTCAAAGGGTTGTAACCCCTCTGCCCCCTCTGGCTGTCATTATTTTACAAGCGCTCCTCCAATCTCTTCTCTGTTTTTCTTTCGCTTGTTCCTCTTTCACTCTCTCTCTCTCTTCCTTTGTACATGGATCTCATTCTATGCTTTTATAGTCTTGTGTCTCATATATTAGCTGTGATGTGAACGTTGAATCTTAAAAAATAACATGCAGTACAGCATCAGCCTTTCCTTGCGAAGATGTTTCTCAAGCTCAGTCTCCCCTCGTTGTCAGCTGTCTTGAGGCGTCTCTGGGGCCTTGTTGGTTTGCAAAGGTCTTAGCAGGTAGATGTGGTGTTGCTTGTTTGCCTGTTGGAGAGACAAGTGTCAGAGGTAACCCCTGAACCTCCATGCTACCGCTCAAACAGATTATGAAGACTGATGTAACAAAGCCCAGTGGAGATTGTGAGGAGATAGCAAGAACGCAATAGAGAAAAGGCAGAGAGACACGAAGGGAAAGAGAGTGTTGTCGGCCTGAGGGCAGAAACTGATGCATTGCATGTTAGTGTGTTTGTGTCATAGCAAGATAATCAGCAGTCTCTTGCTAATTACATCTGATGCTTATTAATTGAATTAGCTTATGAATAGCATAAATCATCCAACCTCACCACCTATTGTTTACAATAATAATTAGCTGATGTAAAGAAATAAATTACAGGAATATTTATTATAAAGTTAAGTTCAATCAACAGCACCACAAAAATTAATTTGTACTTTTCTCTTCTTTTCTTTATTTTTATTTTTTTATCAGGATACAGTGAGGCAGTGGAGGTGAATGGGGCCAGACTGTAAATGTTAAAATTACTTAGAAAGCTTGTCTCTGTAAAGTTCTATCTAATAACTTTGTCACCATAACCCCTGAAACAGCCACAAAAATGACGAGAACAACTTTACAGCTCAGTAATACTTATAAAATAATAATCTTCACATTTCTGCTGTAAAATCCTTAAAAAATTGGCCCCATTTGCTCACCCTTACATTGAAATTCTTTTAAAGAAAAAAAAATGAGAGAGTCTAAATTATTTTTCATGGTAATTAGCATTATGCTACAAATGCTGTCAATTGAGATGAACTTGTATTGAACCTGGAATATTCATTTAAGCAAGAAAATAAAGATGGGAAATGGCCTTTTATATTAGCTGCTGAATTCAGCTATAGACTGATTGAATAGCTATTGTATACTAGTTGGACAGTTACTGGCTCGAAATGTCTTTTTTCATTTCCAACCTTTATTTTAGTTGTTGCTGAGCTCAGTGTTTCATATGGAAATGGAATCTCTGCCTAAAGAGAAAAATCCTATTTATTTTATAGTCCCAGACTAAAGCGCATTACGCATTCATATAATTCTGAAGCGACTACGAGGCAGACATCCACTCTCGTTCCATATACTGGTAATTATATGAATACTCTGCATACTCCCCCTTTCTCTTCTCTGATATGATCTAATAACATGCCACAAATTATTGCATGCCTGCCTAAGCCTGGCACATGTCTGATTGCTTAGATACATTAATGTGCCTTCATAGAGCTTTTAGAGAGCTTGAAGAGATGCAATTTGAGAATGTAATGGGAGTGGGTGCTTTTAGCCTTGGACATGTCGCTTACTGGGGCTTAGGGGCTAGCTGACATTTGGAGGCATGTGTTCATTGTGAAAGCTTCATATGCGGCGCGCCTAATGTGCAGAACGCAAGTATTGTAAATTTCCCATGCACACCCTATTCCCACATTAAAACCAACAGCGGAATATCACAAAAGCATGTTTTCTTACTGTCTGTCAGAGAGGCTCATCATTTTCTTTTTCAACTGTGCCGGTCTCTTTTCTCTGGCGAGAGAATGGCCTGAAAGGGAAGGCTTGATGCCAGGTATTGGTGACACAGCAAGGGGAATTTGCTGCCTTTGCCACAAAAGATTTGGGGAGCGCATTTGCATAAGGTCAGAGCCTGCCTCCCGATGGAAGTTGTGCAGCATCTCCCGTCTCTTAGCAACCCTCTTGCTCTCTTGGTCCTTGCGTTAAATTGACTGGTCCTCTCCTTTTCTTCCTTTTCAGTGAGAGGCTCACAATAAAATGCCACCCTCCAACCTATGTCTGTCACCCAGAAGGTCATCCTTCTCTTTTTTCCCCCCTCCCCACTCATTCTCTTTACAGAGCTTTCATCTCCAATTAAACGATGCAAAGAACATTTGTTTGGTGGTCATGGATAAGGAAACAAGTTTTTCTGTTTTCTTTTATTTTTACCCATTTTAAAATATGCTTCTTTTTTCTAATAATGAATAAATAATAAAGGAATACACAAAGGAATATATCTGGGTTTATAATGATTCCGTTACAAAATGGGAAATCAGAATATCCATTGAGGGGAAATAATCATTTGCAGGACAGATGAGAGGGGAAAGGATGTTACATCCCTTTTCCTTCCTGTGATGGTGGGGTAAAGCATGGGTCGAGAAAGGATAAGAGCAGTGTGTTGACAGAAATTGCTTGGCTTTTCTGCCTTGGTGGTGGGAGGGGGTGAAAAGATCCAGATGCTGAGAAGCTGTGTTAATAGAGGGTCAAAATTGGACAATAGTATCCATCACTGCTTTCAAAGCTGCCTCTGTTATCCAGACCAATTTCTGACTGCTCAATCAAACAGAATTGGAGAGATGATTCAATTACTATGGTTTTGGCATGGCAGTGGCAGTGGCACACCATCATTTTCAGGGCACTTTAAAGACTCCCTCTCTACATCTTTGTGTGTCCTGTATGGTGAATATTTGCTCTCATGTAAAATGCTGTGGAGTATATAAATGAATGACTTCTGATTAGGTAATAAAATGTGGTAAACAAAGAGTTAATGACAAGAAATGAGTCTAAGGAGGCAATCTTCAACATAGATTAAGACCAGACAAGCTGTGATTATAATTATGATAATGTGATGATGTTGATAGCCGAGATGATGGTGGTGGTGGTGGTGGTGATGATGATTATGATTTATATAATGAAAACATATAGTTGCATTTGAAATTAGATTATTCAAGCTTTGCTTTTCTATGACCAAAACATCAGATAAAGTCGTCTTAATTAGCCTACAGTATATTTCATTAATTATCTCACGTTTCAGACAGGTAAGGATTTGAAGAACATAATCATGGCCTGGTATGGTTGTCGTTTGCTTAAAACATAAATTAATAATAAAAAAGAAATCGGGGTTGATTTACTAAGCGCTGCGTCAGTCAACTCACACAGACTCGCTTGTCTGCAATGTTAAAGAGACTGTTAATGGCTACTAACATTACAAAAGTGTTTGAACGAAATTTATACAAGGCAGCGTCATCCTCAGCTCAGGCATTTAGTCATTTTTGGTCTGTTTATAATATTGACAAAATTATCTATGCTGATTTAAGTTATAACAAAACATGCAATAGGCTAACTTTATTGTTGTTAAGCATTAATCTATCAAAACAATATTTTTACTACTATCATTAATCATTAAAACAATCGATATGGTCTAACATTTCTATATTTGCTGTTTATCACTAAAAAGAGGATGGGGAACGTTGATGAGAGATCAAGAATATTTTGAAAAAGTAAGTTGATTGTCAATCTAAATTGATGCTCACAATTTAAACGGTCCATTGGTGTCGGTGGAATAGGCTCTCTTTATTGATATTAATTTACACAGTTTAGAGACAAGTGGTGGATTTTTAAACTACTTTGTTTCAGACAACTCAGAGACTTGGTAAAAAATAAAAAATAAAAACAGACGTACGGAAGTAAATAAAATGTGTTTCAATGTTTGCGCCAATGTCGCTGATGAAAATGCTGTTAATGGTCTATTTATTATCCTGTTAGTAATAGGAAACGCCGTTGTAGTGGTGAAAACTGTTAAACGAGTTTCTTTTTTAGTACAAGACTATTGTGTTCGATTTTGAAAATTATATTGGCCTATTTGAACTATTTTCCTTTCCCTTCTTAGCTTGTGCATCCCAACATCCCGCGTTTTATATGAGCAAGAGAAGCCATGAAGAACAGTGAGATGGAGAGTGCACTCAGTCATGCTGGCAGAGGTTGAGGGCAGTCTGAATTGTTGGCAGAGAGAAGGGAAGCATTAGTGTTCCTCTCTTGTACTTAAAGGTGCTGTAAGTGTCCCTGAACAGCTGTTAGCCACAGTGTTACACCTGTGAAGTTTGCTCATGTGAAAGCTGCTGGAAGGAGGGCGGCAAGCAGCCTGAAGTCAGAACAGTGACCCCTTCAAATTTTAATTAACTGCGAGCAGATGCAATGAAGACAAAGGTTCAATAAAGGACAAATTGGGAAGCATGAAGAAAGGAGAGAGGGAGGTAAAGAGGTGGGAAAACATACATGCAGCCCAATCTGATCATTTTGCCCTTTAAACTTAGTCCGACGGCTTCACGAGCCACCCACAAATATAAATCATGTGTCTGGTCTTTAATTTGAGAGCTGGTTTTAGAGAAACAAGAATGTTTAAATTGCATATTTTAAAAAATGTTCACATAAATAACTAGAGAACCGATAAATCCGATGAACTTTGATGAGGGGAGGAGGAAAGGTCCCAGTTAGAACCAAAAAAATACATCAGACGTCATGAGAACTTTTTTGAGTTCTACAGTGAACTTTTTATTATCTTATTTCTTGTTTTCTGTTGGGCCTTTTATTATTAGTAATAATAATTTAGAAAACTAGCCTATGTAGCCTATGTAGGCTATAAAGAACCTGGAAATGAATCCGATGAACTTGACATGTAAAAACATTTTAATTCTCCAAAAAATCAATGCAGGCCAAAGATGTTTGATAATAAGAGTTTTCTTGATGAAGATCAACATTTTTAAGGGTGTTGCATGGGTGGGAAACGACGTCTCGAATGCATGAAATGAAAACAATAAATTCTGAACATCGACGATCTGACAAGTTGTTTATTTTAGATCGAAACTTTAATGTAAAATATCGTAGTGAATTCTTCTACAGGTAATGTATCCCGTTTAGTCCACATGCAGTGCACTCCATGAGGACAACACCTGTCTGACAGCGCGTGACCTGCTTAAATGACTATTACACTGCGATGATCATGTGATGAACACGTGAAATAAAAGCACATTCAAATCAAATGAATGCTGCACTCATCATGACACTGGGAAATGTTACAGTAAGATTCTGTACGCTGAGGTAAAACAAAATGTCTAACGGTATCATATTGAGGGAGAAACAACATAGGCTATTTCATCGTGTGTACCCAAATGGAACAAATGTTTACTGGATGCCAATAATTGTAGTAGCAATGGCAACAATAATTATTACCTAGGCTACATGTTAAAATGCATATTTATATATAGCCTATAATTTTGTATCACTCGAATCTGTTATTATTGTAAAATACATACATATATATATATATATATATATATATATATATATATATATATATATAGGCCTATATATATATATATATATATATATATATATATATACATACATATATAAAAAATGTGACTGAATATTGTCCTTTTTACGAAGAAATATTTATATAGCCTAAATGAAATGTGACTTTTTAATTATTGTGACTTAACAATTTGGCTACTTGTTTTTCTGTAATGTCGAATTACTTGTCATTTTAAGTGCCTTGATTCTCAAAACGGACTCGTAGCCCCTATTGACTTCGTTTTCATAATTGCGTTTGAAATGAGTAATAAATCCTGTGAGCATAACATATTCTGCTGGGATATCTCATTTTGATCGATATAAGAATTGAGGAGTGATGGGCTTCTAAAATCGAGTTCCTAGGCGCGATAGCTCATGTATAGGGGCCCCAACATCTCCCAATCTGCGCCTCAAGATTGTGATGATGGAAAGCCCTTGGACTTAGAGAACTGATTACATCAAAGAATCCCACGCTTATAGCTATCATTTGAAGTAATCTCCAGCCCTCTCCGGTCTCCCTCCTAAACATCCAGCGTTTCTCATTCCACTTGTCATTTTCCCAATGCTCCTGTCTCTCGTCTGCTCGTCATAGCCTGTAATAAACTGCCCTTTTTGTACGGAGTTAAAGTCCAAAGGGCATCAGATTTATTTCCAAATGACAGAAGAGGGGACAAGGGACAACCTCATATCAGTCCTTCTCTTTCTCCCTGAATTCTTCCATTTCTCCTCACAGACAAAATCATCACACATTGCCTTTGCTTCCACATTAGAAGCAGTTAACAATATTTGCTATAGGCCTACATAAAAGTCTATGTAATAATAATCAGATGCATAATTTTAATTTTCAAAAAGAGGAAGTAGCTTATGCCCTAACCTGTAGTTATATAGGCTTACAATAATCAGTTTGTTTTACGATTATCATGCTCTTGACATATTGCCCATGTCTTTCAAAGACTTGAAGAGAATAAATTGCACCCCGCCTGTGATTGAAATATCCCAAGCACTTAAAAAAGAAATAATGCCATTACAGTTGTAGGACCCCCTACTATCAACACCATCTGATTCATAATATCCTTTCTTTCTTTCTTTCTGGCTGTCAAATCGATTGATCGCGATTAATTGCGCATCTAACATAAAAGTTTGAGTTTAATATATGTCTGTATGTATATTGCAAAAATGTGTGTGTGTGTGTGTGTGTGTGTGTGTGTGTGTGTATTAGTGCTGGACAATGAATAATCGCGATTAATCGCATCCAAAAATAAAATTTGGTGTTTACATAATATGTGTGTGTGTACTGTGTATCATTTAAAAAAATAAAATAATACACACACATAAATGTATATGTTTAAGAAATATTTGCATGTATGTACTGCATATATACTTATACATAATTTATATAATATCTAAGTATACATATTTTAAATAGCCTATAAATAACTTTTTTATTCTATATATACATGCATGTGTGTGTATTTATATATACAAAATAATTAACACAGCACACACACACACACACACACACACACACACAGATATATATATATATATTATGTAAACACAAACTTTTATTTTTGGATGTGATTAATTGCGATTAATCGATTTGACGGACATTAGTAATATATATTTTTACTAACGTTTTGGTTAGAAAGAAAAGAATAAGCTTGATCCTATAAAGTGTAGGCTTCAGATAATCATTGGCACTTCTCACACCTAATCCTTTTTTCTTACCCGAGCACCACCAGCACACACACACCCGTTTTGATATGTCCGCTGTATCACAACGCTGTAAAACATCTGTGCATGTGCTTCTGTGTGGGCAGGACTTCCACCCACCGTCAATGACCTGCAGTGATTTCTCCTGGACCTGCGCCACACAGAGGCTGTAAAACATGGGCTCTGGCTTCTTGAATCGGCTGCTCTGTGTTCTTTTCCTTGACACTGCCATCCCAATACAACCACATCTCCTTTAGATCGAACCTCTGTACAGACGCACCGCCTCCCCCTACTGCACTTGACCACTATACAGGCAAAGTAGGCTACTGTCGAAGCTGTGACACAAATCCAGATCAACGGCAGTGCTTTTGCTCTGTAACATTTCCTCTTATCCCACTGCAATGTAAAACCAAAATATTGCTTGTCGTCGTTAAAGAGGGTCAAGATGATGGTGAGCACAATAACTCAGGTTGTGTCCCCTAATTAAGTATTTATGCGGCGGCAACTGGAGAAAGAGATATACTTTTACAACACCAACCGCTCAGCCGGTCTTTTCTTCCCTTCCCCCTCCACGAATGGCTCTGCTTTTCCCAACGGCAGTGAGGCCATCATTTCGTGCACTTCCAGCAATGATATCAAAAGGTTTTTTGGTCAAGCCAAAGAGAGGTCATTCTAATAATACCCAAGGTCATTGGTGGGAGCCAATGAGTCTCCCAGTCATTTTTCATTTGTTCGAAGAGTTAACGACAGTTGCAGGGGGACGGGAACTTGGAGCCAGTAGCCATGTGATGTCACAGACACATGCCAGGGGATTATAAGGGCAGGCAGGGGACAAGGCCTGTGGATTTAAACAAGTAAATATAGGCTTTTTTAATTTCTTCTTACCATATATTCTATTAAGTCTGAGTTAAAAAAAACAAAAAACAAAACACACACACACAACAGATATTTGAAATGAAAGAAATACCAACCTTGAAATGTGCTGGACCATGAAAACCATGACCATTTTCCACTATTCTTTATTAGTTTTTCCCACAACAGTTACATCGCCTTGTCATTAAAGTAATGCATTTACATTTATGAATAATCATATGAAGCATATTGTATGTTTTATACACAGCGAAAATAGCCTGTATTTGACCGAAATTCCAGAATTGTCAGCAAGGTGAATGTTTATGCTATGGTTGTCAATGAATGGGATGCTAAATATCATTTTGGCTTTAATACGATTTTCCCAATAAACAGGCAAGAATAAACCTGGTGTCCTCCATGATTCCTGTTCTTTCCGACAACAAAGCACTTGAATGTGACGAGCATTCGACGTAATCACGACTTCAGAAGTGGGAAGTAGGAAATTTCCGATTGCACGTGAAGGAAACATAAAGCAAACTATAGTGAAATGATCTCTGTAAGCTTGAAAAAAAAATGCATAGACATGCACTAATGTGAAACACACAAACCTCACAAGAAAGATTATTCCATTTAAAAACAGATTTCCATTCTTCACTTTTACTTTTGGTGGACAGTTAATGTTTGTTGGAGTTGCAGTTGAAGTCCATGTTATCCTGGTGTTCCAGACGGTCTGTCAGTTCCTTTTGCTGCCACTGTAATGACAGCATTGACCTAATTGTTAGCAACCCGGCACATCAGTCATAGCCCTTGTGCATAACTTCAGCTCGTGATAATGATAAGGAAAGGAACATTTTGACAAATTTCTTTTGAGGAATGATCTGCACTCCGCTCCCCTCTGCTTCATTGGTCTTCATGTAGATAGCTCTGTTCCTCTAGCACAAGGTCATAGAGTGTAAATATGAATTGCATTTTGCATTACTTCCAGATGAGTGAAGCTGTCAGACAAATAATACCAGCTTTCAGTCTTGCATTCTGCCACTTTTCCCCCATTTTTTGGCCAAGAGGTCACGGGCAAATTGAAAGTGGCAGCTCGGCCAGCATGTTTGACAGACTAATATTGTTAGAGTACCCTGTCATAGCCCAGATCAGAGCTGCACAACACATACTGTCTGCAAGGGGTCTCCGTGTTTGGGCTGATGGAACAACTCCAGACAGTCCCGAGAAAGACTGAGGCGTCTCATTCCATTTCAGGGTACAGAGTAATTCCCTAATTAAATGGTTGCAAAGTTCTTTCTATATAAATTTATCCTGCAAGTTACTTTTCTGGATGCCTTTAGGTCACCTAAATATATATATATATATATATATATATATATATATATATATATATATATATATATATATATATATATATATATATATATATATATAGGCTTGTCCAAGTAATCATTGTTACATTTGTTTCATTAGACCTTAAAGAGATAGTTCAGCTAAAAATGATCATTCTCACTTGCTTCTGTAGAATGCAAAAGAAGATACTTTGCAGAATGTTTCAACTGTTTGTATATGTGTTTTTGGTCCAAAAATACATTGAACCCCTTCAACTTTCATTGTATGGACAAGGAAAACATTTCTTATTTTTTTAATTTTTTTAAATATATTTTGTCTTCCCCAGGATAAAGAAAGTCATAAGGAACTTTAATGTGTTATATGGTGCTCAATCAAATGGCATATCACTTGGCAGTCTTTTGAATTTTTTTTTTATTTTTTTTTATTTTTTGAAGTATTCTTCTAGATGATTATCACAGTGAGGAGCACAGGATAAAGGGATAGTTCACCCAAAAATGAAAATGTTGTCATCATTTACTCACCCTCATGTTGTTCCAAACCTGTATGAGTTTCTCTCTTCTGTTGAACACAAAAGAAGATATTTTGAAGAATGTTGGTAACCAGACAGTTGACGGTAACCATTGACTTCCATAGTCTACTTCCTACTATGAAAGTCAATGGTTACTAACATTATTCAAAATATATTTTTTGGTGTTTAACAGAAGAAAGGAATGATGACAAAATTTAATATGATGTCTATTAGCAACGTTTTGATATAAATCTATGTTGAAATAATTTAAGAACATGCCTAGACAACAAATTTTTTTTTTTTTTTTTTTTTATGTTTGCCTAATGTCATTTTGTCACTTCTTATTCCATACCAGCTACCTGTCAGTTTCAGCTGCTGTCCATTATCACCTGCTTTGCTTATAAATAATGTCTCCCGATAACTATTATTTTACAAAAGCAGGAAAAAGTAGCCATGAATAACTTATACTCTCAGTCTTTTCTTCTTGTCAAGGACCCTTGATAAAATAAAAAAAAGTGAAGCTGTAAGCATGAATATGTGGATGTCCAAAGACCGTAATGATTATAAATCTATGGGGGTTTACATGTTCCACACCTCCAACCAGCCACAGGACCGATCAAAAACATGCAAAACATAAAATAATGGCACCTGTCACTGGTTTAATGGGAGATATGCTGCTTGAGGCTGAGAAGGGGGAGGTTGTGTGGGAAAATGAAAAGAAAGAAATTCCTACTCAGGAGTGAATATTCATATCAGTATTGTCATCTACAATAACAAGAGGTGTCCATATCACATCATTCAAAGTACACTGATGTGTGTTAGAAGTGATCTGGACGACATCTTAAAGAACACTGGAACATAGCCACCCATTCAACATGGGCACAAAAGATGTAGACATGCTCAGGCTGGCCCTGCAGAAGGCTCTCTGATGTTATCAAAATATCAAAAGTAAGTCGTGCACAAGAGCTTTGACAGGGGTCAAGGTCTATGTCTACATCTTCACATGTGTCAGCATAGGTCTGGGTAGGAGACCTATGGTGTAAATGGGCTTCTACGCCTGTCATCCCCTTAATAGACTTGTCAACCAATGGCACAGCCCGAGGAGCAAAGCTAGTGGCATGTTGTGCAACGAACATATGCGAGAAGGTGTCACGAAGTCATTGAGGACGAAACGTTGACCATAAAAATAAGAGCATGGCGTCAATGGATCATTTTTCAATCTTACCCTGTTTATCATGTAGGCTATTCACACGGGAGAAAGAAAAACATTTTCTAAAATCAATGTTAAAGGATAAAACCAACGAACTGCATTACAAGTTTAATTCACAGCACTAAGCGGCTAAAAATGACACTTGCGCAAGTTGCCTATTTTTTCTCCCGCACTTTTTCGAAATATTTAATATCTAACCATTTCAGGTGTTTTGGGGTTATTTAATGGTTCAGCGAAATAAATAAATAATAATTTACAATATTAATAATAATAATAATAATTATTATTATTATTATTAATCCTATTATTATTTTGTATGTTAATCATGTCCACCATACCTTCAATTTTATTTATTTTTATTTTTTATTTTTTGTGTGAAAAATGACAGTGAAAACAAAATACTTCCATTTGTTTTTTCCCCCCCTCTCTCTCTGTAGATTGCAAAATGGCTTATATACAAGAAGAAGAGGTTCATAAATCAAACCTAGGGGGTTAATTCGTTTCTTTGGCTTCCTTGGACTGAATTTTCACTTACTATATGAACGATATCGAGTTATAAATGGCAGATCTGCTCTGTTCCTTCTCTGCTTTGTAATTCCGGTATAATGATAGTCAAAATACCTCCGTGTAATCTGTAGGCCAGTTATCAATCATAACCAGACTATATTTGATTTCCATGTAACTTACGGCTCAAATTACAGCACATCTTTTTTGACGGCTGCCCTTTATTTGATTGTCCTAGGGCAAACAATAACTGATACAGAATTATATATTTAAAAAAAAAAAACATCAGGCAAGTATGCACTTTTTGGAAGGGTGTGCACAAATTCACTAACACGAGCTGTCCAGTGTTGCGTATAAGTGCATGTGATAAATCATTTCGTCATTTTAGTTAATTAGATAGCATTCAGAGCTTATTTTTGTGCTCTATACTTTTCACACTCTTCAAACACCCACACAGACTCACTGAGGCTCAGCATAATTAACCAGCTCTCCTTTAATTGTGTTATAGGCACATCGCTTGTAATATTAAAAATGATCATCTCTGTTCTCTACTGAGCAAAACACGGATTCTCTCTCGTCTCCCAAAATGTCTCTGTCCAGACCAATCCTCTGTTCATCATGAATTCTTTAGCGGATATCTGTCTTATTCTCTCACTCTGCCTCTCTCTCTCTCTCCCTCTCTTTTTCTCTCCTTTATTTCACTGATCTGAGCTTGAAATGCGAAGGCAGCACAGCACTAAGCCTTCAAACGTGTGATTTTTTCAAAGGATCTCTGGAAGCAATCTCAGCTCGCCTGACCCCTGACAGCTGCACATCTCTTTATTTCTCTCTCTGCCGCCACTTCATTTGGTAGAAAAGCTCTCAGATTCACACCTCTGTTGGTCAGCACAAGCGTTTAAATGTGCATACACATAAAACGCCATATAGAGAGCACAAATTATAATTATTTATAATAAAACTAATAATAATTACTTCTTGCTTTGTTTTCATTACCAAATATGAACAGTTTACTGGGTTGAGTTCAAAGCTTTAAATAGTTATACCACGTAACTTTCAAAAAATTCCCGCCCTATCCCAAGCATCGTCATATAAGCAATATTGCGTATAATCTTTAGTAAATTAATTGCAATTTAAAAGGAGGGTTCTCTTCAAAAAAGGAGCTGAGGAACAAAAGTGGACAAAAGTGCTGATGTATTTTGATATTTGCCAAACAAATACTATTTCTGAGAATTAAAAAAAGTTGGGGAAATTTAGCCTTAAAACGACACTTCCAAGGTAGTGTGTAAGTGTGTAAGTTCCAAAACACTTTGATGAATATAACTAAATAAGTAGGCTACAATAAATGTACTTAAAATATTACGGTCTCACAAAAAAGTGATAAAGTTTCATTTTTAAATAAATACAAATTGAGTACATGAGCGCCTCTTTTTCCTCCAATGGCAAATTCAAATCTGCTCCAGTCACATATTGCATGTTGCATAAGAATACAATCAAAAATAGCTATTTTACAATGCTTAGACCTCAACCCAGGTGGTCCACAAATGCAACAATTGTTTGGAATAGTCATTATAGTGAGGATTCGCATGCAGGGGCCATTATAATAATCTACATTGCATGCCATCAACTTTTACAACTTTTATCTTGGGCTATTTTCATTCACCAAATCATAATTAGCCTATTTATTTTATTACAATTAGTCTTTGGCGTCTCGACTTTCATCAACAAGAAAAGTATTTCCTGGTATTTCCGTGTTGGGGAGATAAATCCCTGGAAATTCTAACGAAACTTAGTTCAGCACCCTTGGGTCTGACAGCTCCCATAACGATACACTTCAGTTCTGCTTCATAACGTATTTCTGCTAGCTGAGACAGGAGCGAATCATTTACGCAAATAAAGGTCATGTTAGAATTGTGGTTGAACTTGAGTAGCCTATATTATAAGTATATTATATATAATTAAAAATATGTTATTTTTTATATTTTACTATGTAGTTGCACTTTTAATTTGACAGCAAAATATGACTTAATACTTTTGCAACCGACTGTAAGCAATTTTAGCCAGCCTTCTGTTTTTTTGATTTAACAGTTTTTGGTGTGTTAAATGTTTAGTGCTTCTGTTAATTAATTTAAAATAATATGTTTTTCGTTTCTTCTATTGTTGCCATTAATGAAACAGTTTCATTTCTACATTCATATAAACGAAGTGCACAATGACTTGAGTATTACTGTTAGTTTGTAGTATACCTTTAGTTTTCCTCCCTGTTTTTAAGTGTGAATATGTTGTGGGACCCTCCCTCTTTTGAAATGAGACTGTAGTCCCTATCATTAGATCGGATGGCAAGTCTTTATACAAAGTGTTTTGCATAATTATATACCAAAGCCAGAATAGCAACCCTCAAATTTTATGGGTCACATAGCATCCACAATTGCCACATTATTGTCCTCCGAAGTCTGGCCCAACGAGTGACAAGGACTGAAAAAAAAATCTCATCTGCCTAATCTAAGCTTGGGAGATTGAATTTTCATTCTTATAGAAAAAAAGTAAAGAAGATTATTTCCAAACTGACAACTTGTTTACATTTAGTGATAAAGTTCAGAGAACTGGCCAAGACATGGGGACGTGATTGAAGACTGCACATTCGGGATACAATTCGCAAGACAGACCGCAAAAGCCAGACCCAGATCCTATTGTGTTATTGAGTGTAATGGCAGCATAATAAAGCTCGTCTGATATAGGCTACTGGGTGTATAAATAATAATAATAATAATAATAATAATTATTATTATTATTATTATTATTATTATTGTTATTGTTATTATTGTTATTATTATTATTATTATTATTATTATTATTATTATAACATGTTATTGCAAAATACTTTCTGAAATAATTAATTTCTGAAGTAACACCTGGTATAGGCTATAATTTTGTATATAGGCCTATACAACACTAAAAAAGAAGGATATATTTTAGAAATGGCTCAGTTACATTAAAGTAATACTACTACTTCTACTACTACTCCTACTAATGATAATAATAAAATAATTAAACTCCAGAAAACATTTTAGGATTGTTGTCGACAATGAAAATTAAAATAGGCCTATATATGTTGCTAATAAAAAAAAAAGTCTAATAAAAATTCGCTAATAAAAATGCATTCGTTTTTGCATTCGTTCTCAAATTTTATGAGACTTGGAAGTTGTCAGTCGACATGGAGTGGAGAATAGAAGACAGCTAAGAGGAGAAAAAAGAGTTCAGTGGGTCGATCGTGGAGGTTAATCATATTTAGAAATCTGCTTTCTTGTAAATTGTGTACATTTGTACCTAAAACAAACCGCGTGGACGATATGTGGGTATTCAGGAAATTTATACTTAAATTGACTTGTAATTTTATTTACTTGTAAATTTACATTACTGAATTTATAGACGAGGGGGAAAAAAGGGAAACATAGGCTATTAGAAATTGGAAATTAAAATATTTAAACCATTTTTTTTTTTTACGTATAACAAAGTATTACCAGATATAGCCTACTATAAATACTACTACTACTACTACTACTAATAATAATAATAATAATAATTATATTAATACATTTATTATAATAGGGCATTTTTATAGGGAATCAACTGTACATTTATAACGCTTTGTAGCGTTACATTTCTTTATTCGTCTGTCTTTTTGAATTATTATCTAGTGCAAGAAATGTTTCTACCAGAAAAAAATGCTTTTACCAAATTCCCAATAAAATCGGAGTCATCCAATTGTCACTTATGATTCTGTTTATTATATCACTATAATAAACAGCATGCATTTCATCTCCTAAATCCCACAAATCATTGTATTTTTCAAAAGCAAAAAGATAAGGAGACATGCAACAATACACATCAAGTTATTTGAATTTGCAAACACATGGGAAACTGCAGAAGCATAACGAACAACGTCAACAAAAAATATAAAAATATAATATATATTTGCAGTAAACTAATAAATAAATACAAGTACATGAATTGGAAAGGAAGGCAAATGAACCTTTAAGTATAGAAATGGTCTTTAACGAAGCATATAGATTTACAGTATTTCATTTAAGTACAGTTTTATTTCTAAAATTAAATGGAGTGATAATCAATTACAGATAACAAATTACAGAATATCTAACAAATACAGTTTCTTTTTATTCATGGTACACGATGATCTTAGTTTTCAAACTCAAACTTAAACGAATGCTCACAAAATAATTCAAGAATAATTCATGATATTTTACTTGATATTAAGAAGCAGTAAGATACAGTTTTGATAAATTGTGTAATATATAAACATAAACCAATGAAAAAGACAACGTCTGATAACTTCGACATGTCTGACAAAGCCAGTGGGTAGTAGCCTGTCATTTGACAGATGAACAAAATAGCGCCATCTTGCTTTTAAATGTGAAACAGCAGCCTGAGTGAAAAAGATTTCTGAATAAACGAGAGATGTCTGTTGCTTGTGCTTTTGATGTGCACAGCAAAACGAAACGCAGTTCCAATGCCACTTTTCAGATTTTCCTATTTTGCTCTCTAAATTAATACATATTAGTGTTAATTATTACTTCTTTTTCCTTATGTGCACTTATATTTTCCTACACTAGAGCTTTGTTTTCTTTCTTAAAGCATCCATACTGAAGTCGACAACATGCTTACCTCTCTCAGCATGACTGGCAGCAGTGCTTGAGAATTTAATGCACCCGTGTCTTATTGTTCAATCCATGCAAGGATTGTAGCTGGAGGGGGCCGCTAATGATCTTGAAAAAAGAAACAGGGAGCATGTG
The DNA here is from genome assembly GCF_963993115.1 of Abramis brama. NCBI lineage: Eukaryota > Metazoa > Chordata > Actinopteri > Cypriniformes > Leuciscidae > Abramis > Abramis brama. The sequence continues at coordinate 36,876,607 of NC_139971.1, forward strand.
TCTCCAGAACTGACATCGCCCGCTATCATGAAAGCGATGGCGCGGGTGTCTTTCTAAGTAGGCTATCAGTGTGCACTCAGTGTTCAGATGTTTAGGTGTACATCTCAAACTCGAGTCGCAAGCCGCACAAAATTCGACATGGGACAGGGGATTGTTTGTATAGCCTATAGGCTATGTGTAATGTATATTAGCCTATATATTAACTATTCAAAGGTGAGATCACAATCACAACAAATGTCTAATGTATTGAAAAACAAATATCTTAAAAGGAAATTAATAATAATAACCAAGTGATAAAAAAACCCAACTTTTCGGGCTCACTGTAGAGTGCATTTGATTTTCAAACTGTAGGCTACTTATTTCAGAAAAAGAGTGTCATGGTTCTTGACGGAGAGATCGAGAAGAAAGAATACCAGCCAGGAGTCGAGGACAAAGATATCCAAGGCCTTCGTCGCTCGGTGTCTTTTTACACTGCTGTATCGTTGAGAGGATTTGATATTTGCACCGTGTTGCACCGTATTTTAGAAATATATTTGAACGGTTGAGTTACCGTGAGAGGCGTTGTATGATCCCGTTTATCTGTTACTCATGTTTATAAGAAGATTTTTTTTTTTTTTTTTAAATAATAATAAATAAAATCATAACGTCACATCAGCTGTAAACTAGTACATTTTATTATATGATGAATTCACGCTTTGTCTGATCACAAACGCCTTTCATCTGTTTTTTAAAGAGCATTTGTTGTCAGAAACTAAGGGAGAATTATTTTTGTAAACTGGTGTCTGTTCAGTAGATGCAAAGATCTTAATACAGCCTATTATAGGCAACAATAATTTACACTTGTTATTTGTGTGTTCCGAGGGTTAATAATACTGAGACCCTAAATATTACAAAACAAAAGTAACACACTGAAATATAGTCTCAATAATAAAACAATTCTCATAACATCATCAAACACACCACCACCAATAATAATAATTTGTATTATTAGCTATTATTATTATTAGCATTATTAATATTATTACTATTGTTGTTGCTGTTTTGTTACCCCTAAAACGCCTTCATAACCATAGCCAGTGAACAATGACTAATGTTAAGACAGCATTCTTATAAACTGACCCTAATCGAACATTTAACAAATCATTCTGCAATTCTCGAACGCTCCTACAAAAACGTGCATTCATCAGCAAATGAGATGTTGCAGAAAATGTGTTTAAACATATAACCATACGAAATGCGTTTATCTATTATAGCGTTCAAAACAATACATTGTATTAATTAATACTAACTATAAAACGTAATTTCCTTTAAAAAATGATTAATATCAATTATTTGTTACCAATGTAAGAAACAGTTTTGCAGTTACTAGTCAAGCCAAAATCCAAGTCCTGTGTATTAGTTTAGATGATACTACTACTATTCTCAGTTTTGCCTCTCTCTCCCCCTCTCTCTCTCTCTCTCTCTCTCTCTCACACACTCCCTATTGGTTCCTCTCACACGCTCAGAGTTCACTGACTGAGAGACTGACCGAGTTCACCAGCGTTTATACAGTTAGTACTAGAAGGCCGCTTTACACAGGTATCAACTTTTCTTGACGTTGATCCGTAATGTTTTCCTTTTTATCCTGATGTCTAAGTCTTTAAATTCAGGCATTTCATAGTCGGAAATAAATAATAGGATGTCATCGACTTGGAGCGTTGCTAAAAATGGGCGCTTTAAACAAAGGATAGCCTAAATCTTGGATTCTAAATGAAAGGAGCCATTCGTTTCAAGATGCCAGTCAAGTTATAGGCCAGGCCAAATAAATATAGCCTACATTGTAAACACAAAAACGGTAGCCTATTTTTTGTTTAAAAAGGGAAAAAAACTAAAACATAGCCTAAATATAGGCTATATGTATACAATCAAATTTAAGATGTGTGTCCATATAAGACGTGCATTGGTGCAGTTATTACTTTTTTAAACTTTAATGTTAATATCTGTTGTCCCTTTCGAGGGCCTATTTCACTTACGAGGGTGCTTAATCGGGGACGAAATATTGTGAGGTTCATACACACTGTTCATCTAAAAATCTACTGAATGTTTAGCGCATGAGAGTATGCAGAACGCCCAGGATCCGCGTGTTTCCTCAAGAAACAGTGAATGAAAGTCATTGTAAACACTTGTGGTATAGACAGATGTCTGAGAGGAACCCGTGCACTGGGAATGCTAATGAATTAATCTAGAATTAACCCGTCCATTTGAAACTGTACTAAAGATCAGTATGTGATCTGCTCTTCTGTTCCCAACAAACTGATAGAAGAGAAGAAGAAGAAAAAAAAACTTTACCATAGGCTTGTGGTTTAATTAATGAATATAAGGCCTATGTCTGATAAAACGCCATTAGTGACACTAACAGTTATTGTATCCGCGTTATTGTGTTGTTTTATACTTTTAATTTCTTTGCGTTAGTTCATTAGGTTATATTGTGATCTTGGTAAGAATAAAATTAGTCAAGCATTCTTAACCCTCAAGGATATGACTTAATATTGTATAAATGGAGCAGAAATTTTCGTGCAAAAATAAATAAATAAAATGTTTTCAAATAAAAATGATGTCAAATTGTTTGTAGTCTATGTAGTGATGCAATCCCTCCCCTAACTTTGGTACATTGCAAGTTATTCTAAAATAATTGATCAAACATAAAATCTGTAATGTTATTGATTTAATGCTTGTTTTAACTCCGAGTGAACAGACTACACTTCGAAGCATCTCACCAACCCCCTCAGTCTCTCCCTTTGTGTTAAAGTTGGCTCAAGGTCTCGGGAGGTCCTGGAAGTGACAGTTCTGTGAATAGCGGGTAGATGGCACAATTTTCTAACATTTAGAGAGAAACCCACCGAGCCGAGAGCAGCAAGTCTATTTTAAAGCACTTTATTCAACATAACACAGACAGACCGAGAGGCAAAAAAAAAAGAAAAAAAGAAAAAAGAAAAAAAGAAAAAAAAAGAAATGGAAATATAGATATGGCAATCGAGCCTTAAGTTTTGAGTAATATTTGTATTGCTCCATTTTAGCTTAAAAAAATCAAAAGGTAAAGACAAGACATAGGCCTATAGACCCAATTATGCATATGGCGGTTTAGTTAAAATAAATAATGGTTATTAATGTGAAGAATATACAAGCGTTAAGTTAAAAAAAAAAAAAAAATAGAACTAAATATCGCTTTTATTCCAGACTATAGGCCACATTCGATTATTGTTAGATTTATTTTTAATAGCCCCGTTACAGAACATTCCAGGCAATTTGCAGCAAAAAATATAGATGACGTCAAACAAAAGTTCCCTAAAGTACCTCATTATTTGAAAAGCCAAAACTCTAAGGGTTTTTCCTCCTATTTATATAAATCTGAGAGCTAAAATTATGGACAGGTCACCTCTATATTCACGACCAAATCTAAGGAGGGTCAATAAAAATAATGAAATAGAAATATGCTGATACTCCAGTGAGGTGAAAGAACAACACAGACGTTAAATTTTTCGAAGGGAGTGGGGGTCTATGCTTTGCTTATTATCGCTGCTCTTTGGGGGTCGCTATGGAAACCAATTGCTGGCTCTTCCTTCGTCGAGCTCATCATAAGAACAACACAAGCGAGCATATGATAGCCTATCTCAACGCTATGATGACTTGCTAAGGAGTCTAACAGATCGTCGAAACCACATACACTTAGCTTGAAGTCATAGTAAGGCTTAGGCGAGGTCTGAGAGGTCATCGTTAACTTGATTTTGAAATTAAGTTGAAAACCTCCAAGACAAACAGTGTTATTAGGAACCGTACCACTGTTAAGCCAGATAATTATGCGCTAGCTTTTAAAATGAGTATATATTTAATTATTTTAGAAATGCAGACGATAATGGACGACGGTAACCGACGATTTCAATCCATCATGGCCGGGTTGAGTAGGTGGTAACGATTCCTCAGAGCCTACATCATCAAACAATAATCACTTTATGAAACAATAAAGTCATGTTTCCGTTTTTCTTTTGTCAAATCAACTTAAATAATTAATGTGGTTCAGATAACATAATATTTTGAGTTTCTGTTGATTAAACCAATCTCCTTCATTGTGTTAACTCACATTTTTTATTTCATTGAACTCAAAATGTTAAGGCAACCAGGTAACTTACTTTTTTAAATAAAATAAAAAGTTAAACCAACAATATATTTTTTACAGTGCCTGGAAGAATGTCGACGTGTTTTACTCTTTTAGTTTAAAATGTATGTTTATAGACATAATAGAAATGTTATAGAATCAACGGCGAAGCGGTTAGGAATCATTTGTTGTTGGCTCGATTGGCCAGCCATATCCCATAGTACTTTTTCCATGAAGAAATAAATAAAAGTGACATTGTACTGAGGGAGACCTCATTAGTTCGTTGTCCGACGCTAATAAAAGAACAGAAGTGCAAATTATAGAGTTCACCCTCAACACACGCTCTGTCAACTAAAATCAAGCCTGTGAAGCCATGATCCAAATTACTACTAACCTGCTCTGGTAAGCCTATCAAAGCAAAACGAGCATTTAAAGCGAACAAACTGTCAATTCCTCTTTGACAAAATATACAACACAAGATCTAGTGTACGGTGGAATTTGTTGCACAGACTTACATACTGGAATTAGTTTGTTTTTTTTAAAGCATGTAATGCCAACTACTAATAGTATCTGGAGTAGTTAATAGGTCTCATCACTGTGTCATAATTACAAGCCTTCCTCTGCTACATGCATTAGCGCTCTCATCAAACACACATCCTGGACCACGTTTAAAACAATAACAAACAACCATCAATCATTTCCGGTCATCTAAACAGGCCTTTACCAATAGCCCCGCAACAAATAAACTTACCAGGATTACGCTAGGCTATAACTCTTGCCCTCCCGAGTTTAAGGGAACTCTGAATCTTTACTGATAAAGTAGCTAAATAAATAAATAAATAAATAAATAAATAAATAGAATTTACATGGAATATAAATAGCGTTATATAATTTAATATAGCTACGCTGTTATTGTTATTATTATCATTGATGATATTTTTGTTTTTATTATTATTACACAGTTGGGGGAAACAAATAAATCAATGGTGGTAGTGGTCTGATTACCATTATTTCTCAGCCATCATAAGTTACTTTAGCCTATCCTCAGTTTGTCTGATCTAATATCAAAACTTGGCGTCTTTGGGTCAGGATGTTACTTTTTATTTTCTCAAAGCAATACCCAAGAAGTAGAATTTGTACAACGAAGCCTGCAAATTCATTGTATTTTAAGGATAAACTAACGAGTTCGCAATGGTCTAGTTAAATTGGGCTAAAAAAAGAAAAGTAAGTTTTAATTACACTGGCTATGAAAATATTAAGTATATCTCTGAATTTTAGGACTCTTGGACTCCTGACAAAAACTTTTAACACGGTTGCTGTTTAGCTTTTTTTTGGGCCCTTGGTGTCGATTGAGGGGCCTTTTCTCCCAGCAATGTGGTTTCAATTACAAGACACCGCTTTGCTCCGGGGAGCCGTATAGCTTGCGTTGGATTGCAAGACGCCATATTGACTCAACTAATAGGACACCAAGTTGAAGGCGCAGTTTACAGGATAGCTTCACACGCTTGGTGTCCTCTATCAGATAGCCCTAAATGTGACATATAAAATACTGCTTTCGAGGTAGAACAAACAGTGGGCTGCATTTTGTCATTTGTCAAGCTTACAACAAGATGGCATTTCATTTGACATGTATTGAACGTCCAATGTTGCATTTCATCGCGACTTCAGTTCCGACGTGCCAGTACCTGCTCTGAGAAGATTTTATGTATTTAGATTGAAAGTGATACCCAACAAGGCAATGAGCAAGAACATCTGCGCATATACACAAAATCTATACCTGGTAAGTAGGGATGACATGATACTTGAAATTTCCTTCTTTTTTTTAATCAAAGATGGATGAATGGTGATGTGTAAAAAGTAAAGTGTTAGAGGGCAAATCAAAGCGATATTTCACACTTGAAGCTGCAGCACTTTGCACGTGTATTTACATAGCCAAATGTAGACGTAACCTGGACAATTTCCCATGCCAAACCTCGGAGTTACCCTCGCACCCCCAACCCTCTTTCTCTCTCTCTCTCTCTCTCTCTCTCTCTCTCACACACACACACACACGCACGCACGCACGCACACACTCTTTCTGAAACACACACCCGTAAACCCAAGCAGTTTGAGACAGAGCATGATTTCACTGTCCGATAGAAGAGACAGATTTGTCCGCTAGTCATGAATAACACAACAATGAAAGCCTTTTGATTTCAAATTCATAAATTATAATTTAATACCAAGAACAAATTTACAGCAGAATGCTTGTTTACAATAAGCTAACACAAACAAACAAGAATTGTTTTCAACTATAAACTTCCACACACACTCACGTATATCACTTGCAATTAATAATAATCAATAATAATAAAAAAGTATCTATACGTTATCAATACCCTGCAGTAATATATTTTATATATTTATATAAAAACGTGGGTCAGTTTAAACTGTTCATAATTACAATCATGTATCATTCACTGGTCCATATGTGGCAGAGAACAGCCCAAATAACTGTTCAATCAACTACACAATATGATCCCTTTTTATCCAATCACAACATGGTGTCTTGTGTGTTGAAGAAAAGCCTCAAAACAAGGACGAAATTGCAAGCTTTCACACATACACACACAAGGCATCTGTTACAGACCGAAAAGGAGCAGAACACCAAGTCAAAATAGCCACCCCTTTCCAAACCAGCTCACCCTGTTAAGTGTCAACCTATCGTCGAACGTTTTTTTTTTTTTTTTTTTTTTTTTTGTCTTTTTAAATACAAGGGCTAGTGTACTGAATGCACAGATTATATCTATACAGTCAAAAACATTTACATTTATATATATATATATCAAAGATAAAATAGGTTAGCGACCTGTGGCCATGCATTCACAGTCTAAATACATGAAAAAGAAAGGAAGAAAAAAAAAAAAAACATTTGTCTTAATATGTATGTACATTACAACCAGAACTTTCAGTGCTACTAGCTAAGTCTGTCACTCATTTGAAGACATTTGTATTACCGAAAAAATTGGCAACCACAGTTTTATTCTTAATCACATATACGTTGTATAAAGAAAAAGTCCTTGAAATTAATTGACCTATATTTACAAGAATACTGCCTCTACTTGTGTTTTTTTCCCTCAAGTGAAATGAACAATTATAAGACTTTGTAAATTCTAAGCGTGTTCCCCATGGTGTATAGACTTCAGTAACCGTTAATAACACATTTGCGCTGTACAGGCACTTTAATGCTTTCAGTGTTGAGGGACATTTATAGGGACGTCTTATTAATACTGCTGCTTTATCATTAAAAGTATGATGACCCATCATCTCCCCCACGTTCAAAATACAGTTTACTGTGGCAAAACACGTTAGCGAGAATTCGCATGTGCGCAACTTAATACATTTGAAAATATTAAGTGGGGGTCTCCTTAACTGCAAAAACACTTTGTTCTACTATTTGAATTACAGGCTGTCGACCATTCCCGAATCCAAATAGAAAAAAAAAAAGACAGGTCAAAACTTTCAACAACAAAAATAACCGGTGACATTTTGCAAACACTTTTATGGCGCATATAACTAAATGATAGTTTTGCTCCGGCATCCATTTCGGGAGATTATGATTTGGGGGATGTCTATATCAGGCAGAAGAGTGGTATGAAATGATGCATTACTAGTGCTCTGGCATTTTGTGGATATAAGTTTGAGTTGATTATGAAAATAATCCCTACTCTTGCTCATTAAGGGACATCAATAGAGTAAGTGCGCTTGCAGCATTAAGCATAGCCTATATTGCTGTGGATTTAGTTTTAATTCTCGAAGAACGTCTTTACATTCTGAACTGTTTTAGAAGAAGCCATGGTTATTAGAAAAACAGCAAAAAAAAAAAAAAAATTAAAAATTAAAAATAAACAACTGCATACTACAGAATCACATAGGCCGGTTTGGAACCAGAAAGGAGAAACAAAAACAAAACAAAAAATTACAAAAACAGCTATAGATACATGGACACAGGACAATATAGCAATTTAGAAAAAGAACTTTTTTTCTTCTTCCTTAATCTTTCCAAATTGTCGCTTAAATGCACTTTTTAGTTTTGCTGTCCAGAAAGGATGATGAAAATCCTTGAATTATTTTCTTTCGTCTTTTTTCTTTAGTATTAATTTTAGTGGGTTATTTATTTCTTCATTTTTGTATTTTTTTTATTTCTTTTTTTTTTCTTTTTTTACAAAAACAACAAACAAACAAACAAACAAACAAAAAAAAAACATTAGAACCAACTGTTCAGAATGACACAGGGAGCAATCTCTGGATTTCGAGGCTTCACTGAATGTCTCAATTTTAAAATTCACAGTCATTGTATGAAAGTCTTTCTTCGTGAAAGTAAACTCGTGTAACAGCCGTTTCCTTCTACAAAAGAAGCGCTAACTATTGTAGTCACAGCCCCTTTGATCACTCCTTCTGCCTACTGAATCGACATGTAAGGCCAGTTAAAACTGCTCCCCGACAGCAACATATCCCTGATGAGGGTTTCAATTGGGGTTTTACCTACCAATCGGACGAAAAATAATTGCTCTATGACCGAAGACGAGACTGTACGGAGAGAGGGCAAGCGCAGTAATAACTTCCCAAATCGAGTTGGCTGGTTGGGATACTGGCTCCGAACGTACTCCTCCAGAGCGCACTGGGACTTCTCTTGCAAACTTTCCACATGGGCCACATCTGACAGGCCACAAGCATCTATAAGGAATGGAGAGATAATCAAATGTGTATTACATTAACAGCACACCTGGACAGTTCATTTACAAAACGGCAAGTTGTTCTACAGTAACACATAGGCTACTATTTATTTAAGTACGCTATTACGTACAGCACAATACACATCATATCAAAAATCACATGTGCCATTCGAGCTAACTTTAGTTTACTAGATATACATTCAAACCCTGGAGTTGTGCTGTTCGTCTTTATTTTTTTTATTATTATTATTTTTTTTAAATAAAAAATAGACCTAATTGAGTGTGCATTCCATTGTACGAGTAACAACATTTTTAAAACCTTTTGCATCTTGATGCATGCAATCCCCATAAAAAGGACAATTTAGCAGCATGTGGGTCATACTAATATGGCAAAAAGGAACACAGAAGGGCAATGTAAAATAATAATAATAATAATAATGTTAAGAAATTAAAAGTCTAAGTGCTAGCGTAGCCTATAATATCTGCCTTATTTTAGAACATTTATAGACGCTGCGAAACCTTAAGTCCTGAACTTTTAGACAATACTGAAAGTTGTTTTTAAAGAACGACAACAAACTCGAAGAGCAAGCTATCCACAAGAGGTGGTAGAAGACTGTAAGTCAATAAAGCGATTGCAAAACGCTGCCCTACATGACATCAACTTTTAAAAATAGCATGTTAGGAACAGTTCCGTTGATCATTTTTATTTTAGGTTTTGATTCATTTATATTTTATTGTTGTAGGGAACATTGTCTGTAAAGAAATCAAAACAGCGTATTTGCATACTGTGGCAATAGCCTATTTATTGTGCAACTGGTACTAAACCTTTCCCAGTCATAAATTTCCGAAAGAATATATTCGCCATTAAATCTGTAAAACTTTTTCGCTTTAGCTCTCTGATACACAAATAAAGAAAGGAAGTCGGGGTCATGACCCAGTTCTGGAACGAGTCCAGCATGTGTCTTGGATCCCTAGATCATCCTAACAAAACAAGGAAGAACTGTGAGCTTTTAACAACGCACAGAAATGTCCTGTCGCCCCTCCACAATAAAAGACGATTAAACAAAACTTTGGTGTTTATCGAAACGTGAATATATCTATCAATTTAAACGATCGGCTCCAGTGTGAAGCTGGGCTGTGATGTGTGTAAACGGAGCATTAGGCCTTTCTTCCCTTTCCTACAGCCTCACCCCCTCCCTTCGAGATGACATCCTTAATATCTGTCATTGCAAATAAATAGAAATAATTGATTGCTCTTCAATATCATATTATGTTGATGTATTGTGAAACTACAACAAATTATGATTAAAGCTACAATTTAGACTTTGTAAGTCGATAGTGCTCATTTTCTGACATTATTTGTATTTACATTTGTTTTTATCAAAACTAGCCTACGTAATAGGCGCTATAGGCCAGGCTGTATCTTCTATTATTTTTAACGCGTATAAATATATTTTTTAATGCATATTTAAAAATAATATTAATATTAATATTTTGGCTGTCACAAGATATTAATTCTGTCACCATTTAATTCTTAAAAATAAAAGAAATTCTTCAAGTGTTAAATAAAACTGCAGTGTTCTATTGACGATACGTCGATGCTTTTAAAACGTTTTAGTATAAGATTAAATATTTTTACTTGTTAACTGATTTTTTTTTAATCAGAGAGCTCTAAAAATGTACACATACGTATATATTATGACGTGCACATTTCAATACTTAATGCTATCAGATAAATAGGCTGAAACTAGCACGTGTATATACTTTCTAGATTTTAATTAAAAGACTCCATTATCTTTACTGTACAAACACAATAAAATAGATGATTAAAAACAGATGTTTTGAAAATTAAAACTTACCTGAAGTGAATAAAACGATGGCCTTTAAACAGCTGTATTCAGCAGAGTCAACGTGCAAAGCTTTGAGCTTTTCTACTTGTTCTTGGAAGATCCTAATGTGGTCCATAAAGGCGACCACTCTGTCCGCAGACATGGGGGAGGCATGGAGCCCAGCCGCCGCCAGAAGTGGAGCCACATGGAGCGGCATGGAGCATTGAGCAGCGTTGAGCACAAACAACTCACTCCAGGTCAACCTCAAAAGGGCAACCTGGTCGGTAATCTGGAGGTCTGGGAAGAAGGGAATATTCCTGGCCCACTCTACCGCACTAAACAGCATCCTGGCTGCCAGTTCACAAATGTTCTCGATGCCCATGATGTTGTTGGGCTGCATGCATTGACTGCCATACCGAGAAGTTGGGTAGGGCTCCGCTCGTAGTAGTAGAGAGATATATCCGGATAAGTAGGAATGGCAGTGCAGTGGGTCCCCATTTGTCAAGGCGAACTGACCATGGTGTGGCTGTGTGGGTGGCATCCGTCCCCTTTGCACGGCTGCAGTAAAAAGAGAAACTGTAGATATTGATGCTTGAATTCTACAACAACAAAATACAGCTTGACCTTGTTTTTAGTTCAATTGTGGTGTGTTGTTATCACACAATTTAGGGAACTACACCAATAGCAATAATGTAATCAATTAGACTACTATGTCACTTGACACGTGCAGAACTTTTAAACTAACAAAGTGGCCTTCATGATTTTACCGTTAAGTGAAACTATTTAAAGACTAGGCTATTGATATGCTTACAATAATGTTCTGCACCGTCCACTGTACACAAAATAATTATAGTCAAACCCTATGTTTAAAATAATAGAAAAATATATTTTGGCAAATTATTCATTTTAGTACATTAATTTGTGTTTACGTTTCACAACATGAGCCCAGTGAATACATGCACAAAGAAAGGCATGAATGCTAACCCTTAACCTATTTAGCTAGCGACATAGTCAGTTCTGCCATCTATTGAGAATCTGCGAGCGAACTGGGTGCTTGGCGGAACGATTATTCGAATAAATACTATAAAAGCGCAGTAGTGATTATTATTTACTTTTCTCCTGGAGATGAGCGATGTCGATTGTGGTCTATCTGGAGACCCTAGCCTAGTGTGTGTGTGTGTGTGTGTGTGTGTGTGCGTGAGTGTGTGTGTGATTTTGACGCTGCCTCTCCATACTCCCTCGCCATAACTGCACGGCATATTTGCAGTGATATTATTAAAAATCAACACGAATGACCATATTTTCGTCGGCGAATTAAAGTGATAATCAATTTAACGTTGCGAACATGTAAAATGCGAAATAGAGGCTGTTCATTATTCGAGCATTAAGGGCGCCGTGATAACGCTCAGTCTCGAGCGCTATAGGCGGTTCCTTCGCGTGCTGTGGTCGGGCAGACCGAGAGAGAAGAGTCGGGGACAAAATACAAGGGGGACGCAGATTGCATGCATTTAATACAGCTAAATACAAAAGACAAAGACAGCAGTAAAACAACAAAATTCCGAATACCTTCCCGTCTCATGCCAACTTTGAGGCATTTTTTGAGGCGGCAGTACTGACACTGATTGCGATGGTGCTGGTCAATGGGACAATTCCTGTTGGCACGGCATGTGTAAGTGAGGTTCCTTCGTACGCTCCGTTTGAAAAAGCTTTTACACCCCTCGCAAGTGAACTGGCCATAGTGTTTGCCGCTGGATTTGTCCCCGCAAACCACGCACTCTATATGCTGTGGCTGCTGCTTTTCCGACTGCGTCGTCTGGTTCGTCGGGGTGGACTGTGTGTTGTTGTTCGGGGGTCCTTGAACGGGTGTCTGAGGGGTCGGAGGGGCAACCTGAGAGGCCGTTAGACCCAGCTGGCCTGGTTGAGGGGTCGGAAGGGATAGTCCTCCTTGGGCTTGCGATGAGAGGGTGCCCTGGGTCTCGGCCACATCGTCCTGGGAGCCTCTCCACACTACCATTGCCATATCTATCAGTCAACGTTAACAAAAACTTTTTGTTCCCCGTTTTTGGTTTCGGAATGCTTTGTTTAAAAAAACAGTAACGAAGCACGGTGCCTTTATCACTTAGGAAGATAAAATAAATAATTCAGGATCGGCGCGGTCGGTTAGAGTCTGAATGTCCGTTCAAAGTTGCGTACCGACGGCAAACAGCAGTCTATTTCTCGACTGAAATAGCGTTACCTGACATGTGGTTAAAACTGAAGCAAAGACGAGCCGAGCCTTGCTCTTAGAGGCCAAGTCCAGGGGCACTTGCAGTCATCCATCCAGTAAACCCATCAAGGATAAAATGGAAAATAAACACGGCGGAAGAAGATATGAACAGAGCAGAACAGATAACTTCACGCGTGTAGCGACGTTCGCACGCACAGAAACACGCAGCTTTCAAAGATACTTGCGAAGCGCGAGAAGTTCCAGCGTGAAGTCTTGAAGAAAAACCAACAACTGGCCAAAAAATATTGCTGCTTCTTCCTTTTCTTCAGATGAGGTAGCGCTAGCAGCCGCGCGCAGTTGCAGCCAATGCTCGAGTCAAATATGAAGTCAACTCTCCGGCAAGCAGGACTGATAATATAACAAAAAGATCACAACCTATAGAACCTCCTTCATGCGCGTAAAAATAATAAGAGAGAGAACAGAGAATCAAAGTGATCAAATATGTTAAAAAGGGGGAGGTTAGGAAGTGACTGCGATTTGTAGGCGCTGGGCTGGCAGAATGCTTTCTCTCTGATCAGCTCACTGAGCTCTCTATATAGTGAACTTTGACACGACTGCTGCAACTTAGCACACGTTACCATGGTGATGAGTTGCCATATATGGAAAGTGACTGTGTTTGACTGGTCAGAGCTCACGGACCTCCCCCTGAACCCCATTGGCTAGTCGGCACTTGTGCTACTTGGTTCTTTGCCAAAGCCAGGCATAAGGGTCGAGGAGCCGCTTGGTCCTAAAGAGAGTAGAACACAGTTCGTTGCAAAATCATCGCAGTGTGTTCAATAGATTTATTTCAAATAAAATTGGAATATCTGTTAAAATCACTTTCCATACTACAGAGGTCCAAGTCTTTACAAAATCAATATTATGGCTAATTCAAAAAAAAAAAAAAAAAAAAAAAAAGGCTACATTTTCTCTTATCTGGCCACTGAATGATATTAAATATCTCCGGAATAATAATATTTCTGTTGTACTCATTTAACAAAAAATATGCATTTTTGTTACATTTATTCTATAGACTGGCCGCATTTAGTCAGATCCCATTTATCCGCATTAACGCCTCGTTATAAATCATGAAACTGCATATAATTTATCAAGTCAATAATGCACTGACAAATACATTTAAAACAGAGACAGTCCACGAGGGAACAAGCAATGTACGCGAGAGGCTATTGATGCAAGTTCGCACTGTAATCAAGATATGTTAAAGATAGGCTATGCGAAACACTACTTTGTAAGAAACACAAAGACAGAAAAAAAAAAAATACTAAATGAATTAACAGTCAACAAGAGTCAGAATTGGTGCAAGCTGTATTTCTGTGAATATTCTGTTTGCTTAATTTTATCTGAATATGAAGACCTCACATAGGCTATTTACATTGCGTTTATTTTATATACCGATCCATTAATTAGCCTATAGTCCAAAAGACCAGTTATATTGGCGTAATACTTCAAGGCTATTATATTATCTTTAAGTCTTATATGCAAGTCGACTGACTTTACGTGCATATAGTTCCAAAAGAAAAAAGAAGAAAAACGAAAAGAAAAAAAAAGATGATGATTATTGACGTTTATATTGTTAGCTACACAATTTACAGTATACTTACGGAAACTAGCATTAATTGTCACATACCCCATGTATTTCATCATGACTACTAGCAATAAAGTAGCCTAATGAATATTAGTCGTAACTTATCATTATAATGCAATGATGTATAGCCTATGTATATCGCAAGCCACACGGCTCTCAATAGCTAAGTTATTTATGCAGAGATGCAGCATTCAATGTAGGCTATTCTCATACAACAAAAGAAAATGTAAGGATCACTGTGCTTTTAGGGCCTCATTGGCTACAGATATCTTATTGGAGTTAATAAAATATCCCATAGCTTCCTCCAATTGATAACCGGGTTTAAAAAACACTCAAAACGTTAAAAAAAGCATGCAAACATAAGATAAGAATGCTGCTCATTGAGAAAGCAGAAGCCCAGAAGTCTTATGTTAATTGCCATAGATGTTCGCAGGGAGCCTCGGGTGGTCAGATGAGGGGTCTCCCTTTTCGCTCCTCGGGTTATAAGTCAGAGCACTTTTTTAAAGCTCGCTTGTTGAAGTCTACCTTCTCTATCATCAGGGGTTGTCAGAGTTGGGTCCACTGAAAAACGTACAGTGCTAAATCACTGCATATGCTGCCTCGGAGGAAAAATGCTGAAGAAGACTGGTGGACGTACAACAGTATATGGGCGCCCCCTAGCGTTTGGATTATTTCTGCCTGAATCGCTCTTTAAGGTGGAAGAGCCATCTTAAATGGAAACTACATCGGTAATCACATACACCAGAGTAACATGCGCCTATTTTAATCTGATTAATGCTTTTGAGATTTCCTTCTAATTGACTTGGACGTTGCAGAGGTGCGTTTGTAAGTCTCTACCGCACATTTTCTCCACAGTGTTGTTCACGCACGGGAGTATCGCAGCGTTTCGGGTAATTTTGACCAGTTTATTGAAACGATCAAAAGTGAGCACCGTGCCTCATCTCCGACCATTCAAAAGCCAGTATGTGAACAAGACAGCCGAAAGCAATAGGCTACCGCAGAAGTAAATTATAGCGTACCGATGCAAAGTGGATTTTACCCCAAGATCAAGGTGAGTGTTCATATTTTCACACTTTATCTTGCGGACGTCTCGTATGCTTATCATTTTCTTTTTCAAAGCAAGAATACGACTAGTAAGGACGCACAGACAGACATGCATGCAATACATCAGCATCACTTCTTAAATAGCAGCAAAATTATAAACAAAGACCAAAAAGACAGAAAAAATAATAATAATATGTACAAACTTGCGATGATTAGCCTATATAGGTAATAAACGGAGAAAGAGTTCCGCTCAAGGATGCGTTTGCTGTAGACACAATGTCCATTTGAAAATAATTTTAATGAATATTGCGAATGAATTCACAACACAAGAAGCAGCAGGTTCACTTTAACATATTCCAGTTGATATGTACATGCTGAGTGAGATTTGATTCCCAACAATCAACATACCAAATGCATATGATGTTGATTCTTCTTCCCCGTGATGCATCCTCTCCTAAATGAAAAATATACTTAGTCTTCTCTTTCTGTGCGAATTAACGCTCCACTGACGGATTTATACAGAAAAAAAGCGGCTCTCTGTTTATTTGAATGATTACTAAAACTTTATGGAGGGAAAAAAGATAAACCGACAAGAAAAATCTAACTTTTCTGCGGCGCTTGAATCACATTTCAGTATTTAATACATATCCTAATAGAGTCGTGTTGATGACTTTGAAGATAGAGATTTTTTTTTTTTTTTTAAAGAAAAGAAAAGAAAAAAAGACAGAATATGCTCTTGTGCGTCTTTTTCTTTTCCACAGAAGGTAAAAAGCCTCCTTAGTGCAGCTGCTTTGTGTGGGCTGTGTGATAGAGAGAGGGAGGGGGTGAAGTCAGGAGAGACACCTGTCTGTTTATGTGCAAACTAGTAACAGTGATATGCCTTTGTCGTCTTTTCAATGGTTAAGTCCAACGTGAGGACTTTATTAGATCAATGAATTTCAATAACTGACGCAATAAACCTTTTCCCTTATGTAAATATTGTTTTAATATGGCATTAAGTTCATGAATAGACACAATTATAAGTCTACAAGAATGCACATAAAAACATCATGTCAATAAGGGTTTGATACTTAGGCCACTGGTGTAACACTACTATACTCTGCAGTCGTCAGACATCTTATAGACTGCATTCAATTATGACGATTATGATTAGACAATTATGGTTCAAGTAAAGAAATCCAGTCCATGGCTGATAGGTTTTAAGAGTTGCTATGTGTGCAGGGCGCTTTAATTGTCTATTCTGCTAAGAAATATACACAATGGAGAGTCAAGTCACCTATTGAATGGATAATCGAACGATAGATAGATAGATAGATAGATAGATAGATAGATAGATAGATAGATAGATAGATAGATAGATAGATAGATAGATAGATAGATAGATAGATGGATAGATGATGAATGAATGAATGAATGAATGAATGAATGGATGGATGGATGGATGGATGAATGCACATCTCAGTGATTTAAAGCTATGGCTAAGCATTTGCACGTAAAGGCTATAACGCCGTAAAGACACATTGAATTATATTATCCAGTTTTAATACGGAGGACTTACATTTGACACCTTATAACTATCTAATTAAATGACGTACCGTATTAAAATACCAAAAACAAAGTTTTTTAAAGTTTAAGTTTTACATTTTTTTCACCTTTGAAAGAACACAAAATAAATGCAAAAGCCACTAGCAACCGAGCAGAAATGAATCACTTTGCGCATCAAAATATATCTGTATGTGCTGAAGGAACTTCAACCGTTTTCAAGCAACTTGATGTTGATCACTAAAGTGCAACCAAAGTCGTCCTGGCACATTTATCATTGTAAAACGCACTGCAGAAGAAAGAGTCCTCACACACAGAGCTCAGCAAGCGTCCACACACACAATAGCGCTCCCCCATCGGGACCTCCATCGATTAGGACGAGACACTACACTAAATATTTACTGATCACACACAAATAGCAGGATCTTTAACGATTTTCCATGGCTGGGACGCGAAGAAAGGGGCAAATCACTTTATTATTGTTTGTAAAGTAAAGTACGCACAATGGGACAGGAGTGTGTAAGATGTGACTGCTGTAAGAGGAGTTATACGTGATTAAATCGATAGACATTGAATAAGCAAAGCCATACAAACCGCAGCAAATCTCTTAGTCGTCAGTCGACTACCCTACATATTACTCCTTAAAAGAAACATTTATTTGATTTTATTCAATAAAATATAAAATGTTATACCGAACATTAAAATAGGCTACCTTTTTCAACGTTTTTTCTTTCTTACTTTTTTTCCAGATTTTATTTAACACACAGTGAGCGACATTTATTCTACTCATATTAAGTCACGGACACGACATGGCAATTCTCAAAAGCGTTGCGAGCGCAGGTTTAGGCGCAGGTGTCTATTGCGCTTTGATGGTTTGGAAGAGGAAAGTTCACCCTAATCTTATCGCTCCCTCCAGCGTATCCTTCAAGCATGAGATAGAGGGAATCTGACCCTCGGGTCACTGAGATCCCGGCCTGATTAACCCTTGCGGACCCAGTACGGAGCAAAGGTTAACCAGGCTAATCAACGTGAGGAGACTGATTAAGGCGGATGATCAGAAGTCAGATATGCATAAATATAATTTACCTTCTGAAATAGCTAATTATTACGGAAAACGTAACAAAAAGTACAATCGCATCTCACAAATTCATATATTAGGCTATAGGTAGCCTAATTGGATGCATCATCCTAATGAAGAGCTGACATATTTAGTCTACAAGATTACACCAAGACGTAACACCAGTCTTAATAATTGAGTTTAAAAAAAAATTTTTTTTTTATTGTTTTTAATTATTATTATTAATATGATCGCTATTCTGAATACCCTTTGCATGCTTGTGTTTGGGTTGATCAGATCACTGTGGTCCTGCATGGGAACCCATAGCACTGCATATTTTGTACGTCTCACTTATGAAGGATTGAAAACCACCGGATCAGAGGCTGCGGTTTAAAACGTGTTCAAACGAGCAAGTAATAGACCTGTCAGCTGGTGTGGTTGCAGTCTATGGCACATCTGTTGTGACGGTGAAGCGTTTTCTGATATTTCGCAGTAATTAGCAATCACAATTATTTTGGCAAATAGGCCTACATTAGCGATTGCAAATTAGCTGGTTTTATTTATTTTATTAGATGTAAAGAAAGCACCATCCACTTATTTTCAGACTGATTACACTTGTAATACAATGTTTGCATACCTACATTTCTTGCTTTGAAATTTGTAATAATATTTCTAATTATATTAAGCTATTAGCAGGCTAATTTAAACAAGAGGGTAATAAAAAAATATTCATAAAGCTACTGAACATTTTATTTGTTTTATTTTATTGTAAACAATTTAAGTAGAAGCAACATAAATAGAAAGCTCTTTTAATACACCAGCCTCACCAAGACAGTAACAGAAAAAGACTTGACAGATAGTATGATTTTTATTTTATTTTTTCATAAATATGTTTCTAATATTTAATTAAGCAAATACAGATTATTCCTGCTGGCACTAGTTCACTGCTCAGTTCCACCTGTAGTTTTACTACTAAAAAGGGAGAAAGACACGTCATCATGTTTAAAATCTGATTATTCTCAATACATTAATCCAAAATAATACAGAAAACTTTTGAAGTATTTTCTCACGCAATCCTGCCATTTTTATTGTTTGTCATTTAAAAAGATCTAAAAAAAAAAAAAAAAAAACTCCCCTTGACATATTCTTCCAACTCATTGAAGAAAATCTCATATCGGTTACGGGCAAATTGAATAGGATTATGGTTTTATTCTCTACAGAAGCCTGGCTCTCTGCCCAAATATGGTGTAATTTGTTCAGCATTACCTTCAGTCTTAAAACAACACCATTGCCATGGGAATTCAGAGGACTTAATGCTTCTTCACAGGACAACAAGTTCTCCCTATGTATTTGACTCTTTAAGACCAGAATATGGACCAATTGTTGCCAGAGTCCATGAAAAAAGATATTATGGAAGTATAGCCTACGCCCATATAGTCTAGTCTTCAAAATGTAACGTGGGAAATCGTTCAATGTCCTTTTATTATTTCTTATAGTTTAGTATAGTACCAGACTGCCTCGGATACTCATATGACTCAGAGTCAGAGATTCCACAGGTATTGCAGCAATATAAAAGAGGCATAATGTAACCATAATGTATAGGTAAAGGGTCATACACTTTTAGTGTAAAATATAATTCAAAACTAAGTTTTGCTCTTCTGTCATTAATCTGATATAATGCACTCGCAGTATTTGACAGGGGATTATGCAGATTGTTTGCCATATCCAGCCAATCTTTAACAGGCCGTATATGATTATGAAGATTTTGAAGTGATTATTGCTATTTTTATTCCGTTGGGTGGGTTGTTGTATGCATGGTATGGCAATGTGCCATTAACACAAACATTTAATTGTTGTTACTTTATCAATCTACTGAGAAATATATACAAATATTTCTCAGAGAGTCTTTGGTTTTACAAGTCATGACTAAATATCAAGATTAAGGCATTATTGGAGGGTTCACAGATTCAAATGGGAGGCTGTAATATCTATAATGGAGATTAACATCTAATGGTAAGATTTGACCAATTTTATAAAAAATAAAAAAAATAGCTTCATTTAGTGGATATATACATTTAATCACATTATTGACAATTACATTTTTATCAAAAACACCTAGTTGTAAGCGTGTGTGTGTGTGTGTGTGATTGATTCATTCAATAGGTGCAGGTTACCTTCTCCCTGTCTATTTCTGTTTGCCCTAAGGGCCAATCTAAGAAGCCAGCAGAATCATGATAGAGCGCAAAGTTCGATTCTCCAATGATGGATTACAGTGTCAATTTAAACGGCGAACGCTTAATTTGCTTCAATAATCTCTTCTTAGACTGAATGCCAAACTTCCATTTTCCACATCATATCAAAGTCAAAAACCCTGTGTAATAAAAAAAGTGTGATGCAAATAATATAGACTCACATTTATATAAGCATGTTAATATATTGTTTATTTTTACATTGAAATTAAATAGTTCCTTTGTTACACTTTACAGTCACATACCATGAATAAATACAACAAGATGATAAATATAGGTGTAAAAATACAAGTAGCCTTATATGTGCTCACTGAAATACAAGAAAAAACAATATGTTGTAAAACAAATGTTTTGCTATTGATGACTTATGATCAACTGTCCGAAACTCTAGGTAGAATACGCCGTTCTGGCAGACTAGCTGTGCATTGTCTCAGACCTCCGCAGGACTGCGACGGGGCCAGAGGACACGGCCACTGTGAACTGAAGAAACTGAAGAATGCCGAGTGGTGACATCAACACCAAATGCATGATGGGAGGAGGAACTTCACGCAAAGATTCCACAATGACAAAGCAGGGAAGGTAGGCCTTAATGAATGCGTTTGAGCTACTGGAGCAACTAACCTGTATTCTTTTATAGGCAGAAGGATCATTGGTCAGCTGACAACCAACTGCTCGAAATCAACTATGTACGTATTGTAATTCTGCACATACTGTAATGATGTATGATTAATAATGCAACTGAACAAGAATGATGAATGAAAAAAATTCTTGATGAAATTAGTAGAAATGTTTATCAACTGTACAATCATTTCTGCCAAAAGCTCAAGAAAATAAACATGGGTCCTGTATGCATGTTGTTTGTTATTATTAAATAAGTTCATAGTTGTTCTATGGGTATGTTTTTAGCTATGAGAGATTTGTCTTCATACCTTTCTTATGAAGTCTACAGCATTCCAAATTAAAATATTAAGGTTTAGTGAAAAATGAAAAAAAAACAAAAAAACATTGGTTGTAGTACAGCTCTAAATCTTCATTAAATGTGGAGCTGTAACTGACATTTTTATTGCAAAAATTACCAAGTTTCCATTTCTAAGCTGTTGTGAATAATTATGGATAGATATTATTTTCCACACGCACTCTTCTGCATTTACTATACCAGTCTGGATTTAATCACTGGCCACTAGACTAAACCCAAGTTATTAAGGAATATAAATGTTTTCAAAAGTAATCAAAGAAGAAAAGAGATGGAAAAGACAGAAGGAGGGAGAGAGAAAGAGATTCAGAGTGTATACTTGCTGTCTGTAATTGAAAGCAGCTTGTTTTCTAATGTGGACTACTGAGACATGGGTAAAGATTTAAGTTTGCCTTTGCAAAATATGTTATGAGAAGTTTCTGTCTTTAAATGAAAGGAGGAAAGGAAAGGAGTTTTTTTTAAAGACTATTAAAGCCTAAAGTCTTCACATGGAGGTCTTTGAGAGAAAGCTTGTGCACAGCCTTTAATTTAGACACATATACTTATGTAATCTTTTACCAAAACGGAGTCTCACAGTTTAATTGTGTGACCATTAGAGCAAATAATGTGCGCAATGGCACAGTGAACCAAATGGCTGAACTGCTAGTGCCACTTTCACAATGCTAAAGAAGACTTTAAAAACAAACAAAAACTGCATGAAAAATGTTATTGACATCACAGAGGATCCTGTCACTCATCTGATCGAGGTCATGCAAATAATTTAGTCTTTAAGGTTAAAAAAACAACAGCAGATACAACACTGATCATTCACACTTTTCAACATACAGTGGGGCCAAGAAATAGAATTTTCAATTTGGCCATTAAATTACAAAACTAATTTATCCACATACACACACAGACACACACACACAAACTAATAATAGGCTATTTATTTAAGAAATATTTAAAGATAATGCTGAGGAAAAAATGGCCAATAATTAATCTATGCTAAATATCAAACACTGACTAACTCGATGCAAATCCTGTCGCTTTATATAGAATACAGGCAAGTGTGCTAGGCAGATTATTTGCAAATTGTAATCTGTTACTGATTACATGATGAAAATTATAGTTAGTAATGTCATCTAGAATACTCATTTTAGGTATTGTATTCTGACTACTTTTTGATTACTTCTAGATTACTTTTGACCTAACTCGTTTATCTCTAGATGTAACTGGGATTATTTTGTACCTTATTGATATGTGCGTGTGTGTGTGTGTGTGTGCGTGTGTGTGTATAAACAAACATAGAAAAAGAAAACATTTCCATTCTTTGTTATCAATTACATGAAATGCATTAAAGAACTGCAGGGGGATTGTGAGTTGATAAAAAGCTAATGATTGTTCCCCTATCAATGTGACATGCAAACGTTACTAAATTATTGAAAAAAGAACTTAAAATCACAGGGGTCTCCAAGTAAATATTTTAGGTCAAAAAAGAAAAAAAGGGAAACACTGCATTATATAAACAAACAATAATAAACATGAGTTTTCCAGGTTTGAAATATTATTGTTCAGACTTTTGTCCAGATCAATAATTAGTGAAGGTCACTGGATATGATGCACACTATGTTTGTTTCACAGCTATATATCAGCAGTGTTTAGGAACTTGCATTAATAATCATCTCATACATGGTGTAAATTGAGAGGTAATTTTGTCCCCAAATTTAGAAGCATCACAAATTTATTTACATGATATTTACATGGCCATTCTATATAGTGACTACAGTCAAAGTGAAAAGTTGACACTTTTTTTTTTTAGAAAAGAAATTTTAAAAGTAAAAAAAAATTAGGGAGAATCAATAAATTATGAATAATTGACTCCTATTGTGTGGATAATATGTAATCACGTAAGTCATTAAAAAGTAACCCGATTATGAGCATTTCAAAATATAATATAATCTAATTACAAGTACTAGATTTTTGGAATCTGATCCGTAATCCAGATTACATGTAATCAGTTACTACCTAGCACTGTATATATTGTTAGTTCATAAAAATATAACTATTGATTGTTACTACATTATCTCAAGTCCATCAAGTAGCAATAACAGATACAACTTGTTATATATATATATATATATATATATATATATATATATATATATATATATAATGTAGTAGTAAATGCTGACATTAACATTAAGATTAATAAATGCTTCAGAAGTGTTTTTGATTTTGTTTTCATTATGTGAACTAATGTAGTTGATCAATGTTAACATATGACACCTTATTGTAAAGTGTTACTAAACACACACACACACACACATATATATACACATATATCGTGTGTGTATTAAGTAACACTTTACAATAAGGTGTCATATGTTAACATTGATCAACTACATTAGTTCACATAATGAAAACAAAATCAAAAACACTTCTGAAGCATTTATTAATCTTCACGCACACACACACACACACACACATTATATATATATACACACATATATGTGTGTGTGTGGGGGGGGGGTTGTTTATATGTATTTAGTAACACATTAGTAACACATAAGGGAGACAGCGAATGGAGCAAGTGCGAAAAATGAACTAACCACACACACACACACACACACACACACACACACTGGCAGTTGTAAGGCAGAGAACACTCAACACAAGATTTAATGAGTGCTGAGTTGTTGTGGTATTTGCAACACGGCCAAAAAAGCTCAGCTATGTTCAGGAAGCATGTGAAGTGTCTGCAGTGAAAAAACGTTGTCAAACAAGATTTGGGATCAATTACCCAGACAGAGAGTGTAATGTTTATGCGAGGCCCCTGAAAGAAGCGGTGTCCGGGTAAACTTCAGCTGCAGGCCCTGAAGTACTCATGTAACTGGCTCTTGAAGTTTTCTCTGAGGACGTTTGTTTTGTCACCTCCATTAAGGGCTGTTTGGTCCCAACAACCAAGAACAACCTTGCTTCCTCTCGCCCTGAAGAAACAGGCGTAAAATACAGCACACTAGTTCATTTTGTTAGACAGTTGACAACAAAAAAATGTTACAATGTTAATTCTGAGGTTTAATGACAGAAGTCAGATTAATGAGCTGTGAAATGATTGCGTTTTCATTTTAAGGGGAAATATTTGTGGACTTTGTGATAGGTATATACTTTTCTTTTAATAAGTGAAGTGTCTTAAGGGAAAAAAAAGGCAAACTTATCACAATAGCTAATTATTAAAGAGTATCTTACAGAGTACAGAGCTCAGTTCTAGTTCCTCATGGCAGATAACCGAATTTAACACTTTAGTAGGCTATCAGTGTTTTTATTCTGTGCAGTAGTTAGAGTTTCAACATGAACAAACTTGTTCTAATGTCACTCTAGGGAGGGAGGGTGATATCCATAGAATGGTCCAGGAAATACATTTCTGATGTTGTATGTAACATTCAATAATGGTGTTTTTAGATGCCCATTTAGATATTAATGATATCAACCACAGCCTTTGACCTTAGTTCAAAAGGTCCATGTATATGTACACACCTTTCAATGCCATAATACATGAGGTTTAAACAAATGGTAAGTGCCTGAATCAGGGTGAGGAGAAGTGCAATAAACAATATAAATGTTTTCTGCATCAAATTTCTGCATCTTCTGCCAGATGTTCCTACCTTTTGAGGTTATTATACATTGAGGGTTCTTTTTAAGGAGACACTTTTCACCTCATCTGGGGAAGTCTTTTCGACAGAACTTAAGAAAAAGTCAGAGTTGCGACTTCACTACGAGTCTCTGCTCATATGGTAAGTTGCAAACAAAAGCATCTGCATTCCATTCAGCAAGAGTAAGAGGTGTGAATGTCAGAGAGAGAGGGCACTGGGTCAATGCTTACAACATGTCAAGGAAACACTGCTGTATTACTGGTTAAAATACTGCACAGAAAAACAAACCTGCTTTTCTGCTGTTTTTCACAGCTTGAAAACAAAACTATCGTTCAGCTAAAATGCTTGTCAGTAAGCATTATAACATTTATCCAGTCGTAATGTAACCCAAGTTACGCCTGTAGCATTATATTCATAAACGCACAGGAATATCAACCATGATTTCCATGAGATACAATGCACTACGTCAGTCCACAGACAGCGATAGCGAGCGGTAAATCTTTACAAGGATAAATGATAGCTCTCCAGGCAACAGTTGAATGTTGTAGCACATAATTTAATATATTTCGCTTTGGTTTCAGAAAATTAAATCTGTGGTTCACCTCAAAAGGCCCTGCAGTGTGGACTTCCTGCACAAAGAGTAACTTTTATGGTTCCATGGGATTCCTATATCTTTTAAATGCCTCATGATACTATGGAACTACGGGATATAAAAACATTTTAGTTACTGATAAAAGGCTTTCTAAGCCAGTGAGTTGGACAAATTAACTTAAGAACATAATCTTTAACAAAAGGGCAGAATGAAAATAGGGGATCATTTGGAATAACATATTACAATATACTGTGGGCTGATTGGGGGGGGGGGGGGGGGGGGGGCACAAATTGGACAAATTCTGGCTAATCAGTTGACAGTTGCTGATCATTTCAAAAAAGTTTAATGATAAGAGAAATAATAACTGTATAAAGAAAATATCATGCCAAAAAAAGTTGACTTCCCTATTCAGAACGTTCAACGTAAAACCACAGTGACACACACCACTGGAGGAATATTAAAGGTAGGGTAGGCAATTCTTTTATAAAACACTTTTTTATATACTGGTTGAAACTCTCTTTACATCCTGATAGCATCAATAATAAAAGTCGTTTAATATAAAAAACAAAAATTGCAATGATAGGAAGTCCTATCTGCCTGTCAACATATGTATTCGTATACCTCCGCGCAGACATCACACGTCATCAGTGCGTTTTATGCTATGCAGAGTTGTAGACAGACAGTAACTGAGTGCCACAAACAAACAGCAGACACCTTTTACAGTTCCTCCTGAACCAAAACAACGAGCTCATGCTGCGTTCACACATTTTGTAACCGTAAATATGAGATGGCAACCTGTGACGTTCTACCTGAAGCTGTTCACGTCCTCAGGCTCAGATTTATGTGTTTCTATGTCAACAGTGAATCTGTGAATGAATCTGCAGCAGTCAGGTGGTAGGGTAACATGGGGGAAGATGCCCCCCTTATGAACAATGTGCATTTACTTTTAATCTATAACATATTTTGATAGAAGTTTAGCATGTGCAGGATGATGCATTGTGTTATTATAGGAAATAAATAGATATTTGCATATATATGTATATGTATATATATATATATATATATATATATATATATATATATATATATACATATACATACATACATACATAAACATATACGTACTATTCTATAAAAAAAGTAATTTTGACAATTTAGTTGACTAATTGAATAACCGATGACAGACAAAGCACAATCCCGGTAAAAGAGATTTATCTGAAAGCTAAAATGATGATGTCATAATAGCAACACTATGAATGCAAATTGAATGATTTCACTCAACTAACCTAATAGGTTTTAATTCGTGGCATACTGAATAATAATTATTATTGAATTTTAAAATAACACTAGTAATAACATGCTACTTGGGGCCTTCTGTGCCAATTCTGGCAATTACTTCAAATTAAAAACTATAACTGCTATGAAACACACAAAACTTTGATATTCAACATAATACAGTGTCATAATTCACTATTCCAGAGAAACAAAATTAGATCAGTTAACCTCAAAACTGTTTTGGCTGACTAAATCTCACAAATTAAAAGTCAAAACTGCTGAGATGAGATTTTGTGTCATCCATGGTCAGGAGGGGTGCCATCTTTACCCAGAACTACCCCAAGTCAGAGCTCTGTACGTTGTTTATGTTCATTAATGTTATGTGCTTTGAGAAATGAGGTAGTTTAACGCTGTCTCTCATCTCGTGACGCTTTGCAGACTCTGTGTGTGGCTTTGGAGACGCTCTGAAGGGAAGGAGATCTCATGCTTTCAAAGCAAGCTTGCTATTGCTAGCCTCTCTGAAATTGCCTAACCTACCTTTAAGTGAGTTTGAGGGAATTTAATCTCCTCTTGAACACCAGTAAATGGTCACAGAGCTGTCACATCAAATACTCCAACAGATCTAACCCCACAAACAGGGTCCAAGCTTACAAGGAAGATGCCTCAAAAAAAGACCTATTGCACTGTTTAGCAACATTCCGAAACACGACGTGACCTTAATCTGCGCGGTGCAGCTAGCGCACTGAATCAGCTGGACCATTACATCAAAGTCACCAAAGCTCATTAGACTGGAATGATCAGTTTAGACATTGCAGTCTGACCCAAAACACTCACAGATCGGCGGCACTCATTACTGCTCTTGGAAGTCCTAACACATCAGGTCATGCACCGGCTAATCTGTCCCACAGCATGCCTGACACTTCTACCTGGATCCGTGGACACCAGGGGACGCATGAGGAGGGCCAGATTACATACCTTTTGTGTAAATTGTGCAGACACAAAAAAATTATAATCCCTTATGTAACTTATGTCTGAAGCTTTTCCTGTTTCATTCTTTTTTGAGAGCATTGGATAATTGAGTATAGGGTGTCCGTTTGGCCTAGGTCAGTCTAGACTTTTCTTTATGAATGAAACATAAGCAGTGGAAACACAGCTGACATGGGTGCGGCTGCTACACCATGTTTCTCTCCTTTTTTCTAGTTTTTTCTTTCTTTCTTCTTTCCCATGTGTAGCATCATGCTACCAAAGTGCTCAGATTTGTACCATTCCTATACCCGTGTCAGACAATTGCTGAACTTGCCAACTCCCCTAACTGCACGTAAGCCCTGACTTGAATTGCAGGTAGGATTGATACTAATGAAATTTCACTCTACATAATGAACACCTGGGACGTCAGCAATATCTCCCAAGGTAAACAGTCAAATATGACCTTATTAGCTGGGTGTGTTTGCATTTTGCATGAATCAGGTCTGTTTATACTTTGTCAGCTTCCTCGAATAATGAACTCAGGTGTCAGCGACTAATATAATCAACTTGTGAAGTATAAAAGTTAAATATTGGCTAGCGGGTTGATATTGCATTCACGGCTAACACTCAAGTACCATTATTTTTTAATGTGATACATGAAGACAATTAATAAGTTTCAAAATATTTACACTTGTATATCAAAATCCATAAATATATGATAGAATCCAGGTTCTTTTCCCCCTCTCTTAGAACAAACGTGCAGACTCACACTTAAAAATGTGATAAAACAAGAGGCTGGTGCTAGCATATCTACAACACTATGTAACTTTGGGCATTGACCTGCAAATGGAAAACATTGTATTGCATTCCATCACAGTGACTCTCTCACATGTAATTACTTCCACATTAGATCCTTCTCTCTCACTCCCTTTCATGAAAGCAGATCCCCTCTGACATCTCTAGGAATACAGCCATGTGTTAGCAATGCACTTATGTTACACTCACACTGCCACAGAATTCCGCTTCACTGCACGTTTCCTCAAAACAATAGTGCGCTGTACTGCCCCTTCCTTATGCCTGTGGAATCGATTTGAGACACGGGAGCTAAACCTTCCAGTGACGATCAGTTCTCATCTTACCTCTGTTTATAGGGGCCCAGGGTATTCCAGCGAAAAATGAGGTGGTCACATTACAAATGATTTATGACATAAAAACAATTAGAAGAAAAAGTTCTTTAGTAGTGGTTTAGAACCGGCTCCGTTTAAAAAATACTAGAAATACTGTGTTCTTTTGCTGATAATGTGACATGGGGCGCATCCACAACACAACACCTGAATGTACAGCGCGAAACAGACGGCACGACAAGAGTTGACGGACTCTTATGAGACGGCTCTTTTTAGTGAATAACAAGCATTCAGCACAACTAGTGTAGTACGAATCCCAAATTAATATCTTTATCAATAGCTTTCAGCGCGAGGCGTGTGGGTTGACTAACAAACGAATGTCTCTAATGAGCCGGTTTAGTGAATTAAAAGCATAAAACGCATTATGTATTTTGTCAGTAGTAACCTATTTTAATAATATGGCTTAATCAAATATGTTACTTTTCTTTTGCTTGATTACTATTGTTGTGTATTAGTTAAGGCAAGTTGTTGGACTGTATATAAGCAGCCTAAAAAAAAAAAAAACTGTAACGGCTTTTATAAAAATTGTTCTCATTGTATTTGTGAGTAAAATATCTTACAATTTAGTAATGGAATCGCCAGTGTCTTTTTTTCCAAATATTGTTTATTGAAACATTAAATTTGTTAAGAAGAATCAGAACTGGAACCGAAATGGATAAAGTGTGGTTTTATTTTGCAGATGTCAGCACATTTCAGGCGAAGGCTTAGTGAAAGAAGCATAAGTTACAGATGGCAGTTCATTATTTAGGCCAAAGTCAAACCAAATAAGGCTCTCAAACACTTTAGATTGCTTCAAATGCAAACAAGTGGAGACAGGTGTGAAGAGGCATGAAAAAAAAAAAAACCTGATAAAAATCACATTGCCATATAAAAACAGATCATAACTTTTAATGTCTCCCTGCCTTGCATGAGAAAGCAGAAGAATTGAGGAAGGTGAGACTCCTGCTGTGGGTAGGTACAGTGCCAAGACTCCAAGCTCACTTCACCATTATTTCTATGAGGCATATAAAAGTTCTTTATCATGCTGGCAACAAGCTTGCTAAGCTCACTCCTGTACCTTCATCACTTATGAGTCTGTTTTGTTTCTCATGTCACCTCGCTTTGCATCGTATCTGCGGTTCTGGGCTCTCCAGGGGTCCAGGTTTGTGGTGTTATACAAGACAATGCTTTGTGTACACCATAACGCACGCCTCCTCCTGTTCGACTCAAGGTGAAAATAACAGCACAAGCAGTCAGCCCCATTATTATAATATCAGTTTACATATCCAGGGCACAAAACAGTGAGGGCCATTTCATCAAGCTAATTGCCTGTGTGTAAGAGGGAGCAAACTTTTTCTCTATCTCTCAGTTATGAAGCCCTTTTTCTTAATCACAAATAGAGCCCCTGTATCCCAGAGGGACTTGCATTATAATTTACAATTGAACCACAGAGCAAAGCTATCAATCTTTCCCAGACAGTTTTTTTCGTCTCCCCCATCCCCAGGTTTTTTTTTTCTTCTCCTCTATATAACTATGTTGAAAGCGTTAATGGATCAAGAAACAAGACGGCATGGCTGAGTTTTTCCACAGAGCCACACTCTGCAATGCCGTGTTTGACAGAGGCAAACCACAAGAGTCAGGCCTTGGCACTCTTAGCTATGAGCAAAGGCCAAACACTCTGGCCTTCATAAGCTCCTGGCAGCAAAAAGCCCTCAAGTGAAGGACCTTTGGAGCTTAAGAGATCATTCTCTGAACTTACATGTCATCCAGACTAACATTTTCTCCAGATGGGGCAAGAGGTGGTAGTTAGCAACTGTGAGTCCGTGTTTAAGTTTCATTTATTCAGCATTGGCTTGTGCACTACAAAAAAAAAAAAAGGTCACTTGTAGCCTTTCTAAGCCTAGCCCATCCCTCAATCACTAACGCTCATATCAAAGGCAGAGAGAGAGTGAAAAGAAGGATTGGACTGAACCCACATTCCTCCATGCCAAGTGTCACCCACTCAGAGACACACCCTGTCCCTCCCTCTCCCTCTACTTGATCCCTGTAATGATGAGTCTTGTCGTTAATGAGTTAATGCGAAAACTCTCAATGTCATCGGCAAAGATAAGAAGGAAGAAAGCCGTGCATTGTACGCATAATGACAGACTCTCCGACTGCCCCCAAGATGTCACGGGTCAGCCATGTTAAGAATGTGTGCGCCCAATCATCTACTGATTCTTATCTGGCTGGCCTGCAGCTAACCAAGACATGGGCCCGATCAGGGGCGCTGATGAATGAACAATGGGGCCCGTGGATTGTTCTGCCATCCACATGACAGCTTCTATACCAACACATGATGACACAACCAATCAATATATCAATTATCCAACAACTTATTGGGCCAGATGTATGAAAACACACATTATGAAGCATATTTGGTGCTAGGCTTGTGGGAACTACATCTAGTACTTGAAAAGAAAAGGGATAGGAGGAGTATGACCTTACAATGAACTGTATGAACTGTTGTTACCTCTGTGGCCCGCCATCATCAGGTCACTGTTACTGTTGGTATGCAGACCACTTGGCGCACGCGACACCTCATGGCATTCTAAAACAATTGTTATGGTTTGATTTGCCTTTAAGTAATAAACTCTACAATAACAATCAAAATATATAAATTCTTTTAAATCCAGTATATATGATATATCTGCTACACTTTTACAAATATATTAAATACTTTTTATGAATATGCCTGAATGTTTTTTTGTTTGTTTGTTTGTTTTTTAATAAAAGTTTACCATAAAATCATTGGAATATCTATATCTATATCTATATATATATATATCTATATCTATATATATCTATATCTATATCTATATATATATATATATATATATATATATATATATATATATATATATATATATATATATATAATATAAACCATATATATATATATAAACCAACTCATTCCACAAAATTGATTCAATTCATTGCTAATACTCACTGGTGTTTCAATCGTTTTGGATTGTTGCTTTCCATCCAAAATGAAGTCACTTCCTGGAAGATGACGTCAACAAAGAACTGGATTTTGTTAAAGGGATATTACAAAAGACTGGATGGAAAATATAGTTGGAGACATGGGTAAAAACATATTCATTTATTACAATTGTTTTGTTTTGTTAAAAAAAAAAATCTAATAATGAAATGAAAAATTATGAAACATCTGGAATATTTCTGAATAAATGTCCAGTTTTTTTTCTTTAAGACATTGAACAAATGACAATGTGCATGCAAACTAAAAATATGACGTTTATGAAAGCAATTGTAATATTTATATAAAATATAATAATTAAATTCCATCCAGTAAAATAAAACACAGAAAGATGAAAAGAACAAAAGGCTGAACAGAAAAGGCAAAATAAAGAGAAGAAGACAGGGTTAAATTAGCCAAAAACAATGTTACAGTTTACATCAGCCATGGTATGTCACTCAATAGAAATGCACAAGTACGATGTCATTACTTTAGGGGCGGAGCAATGTGTCATAGGAGGCAACGATTTTTGTTTATGTGCATCTTAACATAATGCCACACGCTGACTAGACCATGAATATTTCACATTTTGCCACTAAAGGGACTTTGACTTAGTAAATAATGTGATGCTAGGGGACAAATTATGGCTTTGCATGGCATAAAGCAGACAACCTGAAAAGGTTAAGGGGATGAATTCCAGCTGTCAGTGACATCATAAAACCTGACAAATTGTATTATAACAGTCAGTGAAATCCACACCACCGAGGCGTTCTTTTTCTGCGGTCCCCAGCGCAGTCTTGTCTCAGATTCAGGTCTCTGGCTCAGTCTGCCAACTTGGACAATAGGGGCCCTGCCAAATCCAGTGGCATTTTGTCTGGTTCTACATTATCTGAAATCAAACGCTCTATTCTGCTCCCACCACTACACATGGAACAATCAGCACTGATGTGGGAATGCCTGTAATTCGCACAATAGGACGTTGACATTTATACCCAGCAGAAGGGGGGAAAAAACGGAAATATAAAAGACTGGAGTCCTGGATTCCATTTGTGCATGGCACACAAGACAGAGGGGTGGAGGAGATAATGACACTTTAATACAGGGCTGTTAGGAAAGGTACCTCTTCATAATGGGAGGTGGAGAGTCATTCATAACGGACACCTGTTTGCCAAGCAACTCAGCGTGTGGACAAATAGAGGACTAGGCGTAGTGGGACTAATAGATTAAATGCGAGCTGTTGGACGTTTTCGATGTGCTAAATCAAGTTGGTTTGATCACTCATTTTCTACTCGCTATAGATAATTGTAGCTTAATGTACTGTATGCGCTTGATGTGTTTGTTGTACAGAGAAATGCAGATGGATTTGGACCTGTTTACAGAAACATATCCTGCCAGATGCGTACTCCCCAATAATGTGTGTTTTTGGAATTGTAAAAACAAATAGAAAAACGCTTAAATACATACTTCCTGTTGTTCTTTACCTGCAATAAATCATGGTCAGCTTTAACAATAAAGCATACTGACACCATACACAATAACTGCTCACTACCGCCAGTCATCCAAGCAGCCGAATTAGATCACTTCTGTCTTTTATAAATCCTATAATACAAGATTAGGCCCTTTTGACCTCACAGAAGAGATAAAGACATTAGCTAATGTCCTGCTGTTACCGTAATGCTATGTGTAGCACACACAGAGAGAAACGCAACATCACAATGCACTGATTGGTTTAAATTCTAAGAAAAGTGCATGCTTAGTTAAACTGTAAATTGTAGAAATTAAATGGTATGCACTGCCTTCAAAATGTGATGGCATGATAATTCAACCCGATCTCAAGGCAATTCGTATGTATTTTATGAGGTGGCTAATTCAAACAAATTCATACGACCTCGCTCGTACGATTTTTGCTAAATCGTGTATATATATCGAGTTGCCCAATTCGTATGAATTGACCTAACCCTGAACTCGCCCCTAAACCTACCCATCACTGGGGTTGAGTGAGGTCGTAAGAATATGTATTGGTCGTGAGATAGCGTTGGATATTTTGATAGTCTTGGAAGTTTACAAAGCACCCTGTTGCTCAATCTTCTTTTAGCTGAAAATGAACAACATTTATCATTTTAAAACTTCACCCATATTTTAAACAAAACTACTGTCAAAATGTCTGCAAAGTGCACTTGTTTATAATGCTCTAGCAAGTTGCAATGCTGAAAATGAGTAACATGCATGAATAACTAACACTACTGCTATGCTACTTTATATCTCCGGCTCAGAATTCTGTATGTAGGGGAGTTTCCTGTAGTCTGCAGGACACTTCAGGTCAATGTGTACAGATTGGTCCTTGTCAGTAAGAGATGACAGGCTCTTTGTTGGGAGTTTTCCTTGGTTGGCAGTGTGGAGTTGGGTTAATTCAGTTGACCCGCGTTTGTTTTCTTTCAGGCTAATGTTCCTAAGAGCTTCAAGCTCCCATCCTGTGATAGCTCTGCAATGCTTTGTGCCTGCAGCCTCAGTGGTGTAAGATTTTACCCCCTTGAAATTGATGGAAACCCAACACTAAAACAAGACAAGCCTATCAAGATTGTAGTGTCTGTCTTGCTTTGCTGACTTTCCAGAAAACTCTTGGTCTTACGCCAACACATGGGAACATTGTTCTGTTGTGCATGAGGGTGTTACACTTGAATTCAAAAGGCTATGTTTTAAATTTGAGTTAATATTTCTACACTATTTTATCACATTATGAAATGTGTCTAAAATAATATATGCATTAAACATAGGCCTACATATGTTATTAAATTGATACAGGTACAACTTTGTGGTGTGTGCTGTTCTCAGTTATACATAATTCAACTTTTGCAAAAGCCTTTGAGCATATATTTAACACACCATTACTTTGTCAGTGCATGCCTGTGACAGCTTAAATACAGCCCGACAGCCATTCTGGACATTGGCTGTAAGAAAATGAGAAGTTTTCATGGAGCAAGACCATAACATGAAAACACATCAACATGCGAACAGCAGGTGACAAGTCATAAAAGTCAGTGAACTGGCTCAAACTTATCACTCAAACGGTTCATATAATCCGTCCCTCTTTTTTTTTACCTCTTCAAATGTATGCAAAAAACAACAGAGCATATACTATGACATATAAGCTACTTCACCAGTCAAAAGTTTGTACACTTAAACTAATCTATTGAAACCTTTTGAGCCTATGAATTAATTTGTTTACAAAACACAAAAAAAGGGAAAAATAAAATAAAATACATATATATGTGTGTGTGCATATGTATATATATATATATATATATATATATATATATATATATATGTGTGTGTGTATATTCATTCATCAAAGTATCCAGAAAATAACTATCATGGTTTCCAGAAAAATATTAATAACTGAGAATAATAAGACATTTTTCTTGAGCACCAAATCATGATATTAGAATGATTTCTGAAGGATCATGTGACAGACATTGAAGACTAATGATGCTGAGGAATAAATTATATTTAAAAAAATAATTAAATAGTATCTTTAAAAAATAAATAAATAATATATATATATAGCCTATATATATCACAATATTACTGTTTTACTGTATTTTATGTAAATACATATGTAAAAAATCCAAAGCACCTCATTCAAGATGAAGCATGCTATCTATGAAGTTTCAATGATTTATTATTTCATAGTTTTGATGACTTTAATGTAATCCTAAAAAGTGTGTTCAAACTTTTGACAGCTAGTATGATTCTCATCAAATATAAAAAAATGTAATCTTTTTAAGTTGATATGGTAATTTAAAATAAATATAAAACTGAAGAGCAGCGCACCCATAGCTACTCTTCACATCGACATCGACATCCTCTAAATACAACTATAATTCGATTTAAATGAAAGTGTGCACGAGCAGCGGCAGCAGCAACAGGCATCTTGCCGCTCCAGATGTGAAGAGTGTTTTATTAGCAGAGAAAAAGAAGCTGATAGCTGCAGGTGCTAGGGCTGACATAGCAGGGCTGGCTTTGCTCCGTCTTGGCAGAGAAGGGGAGGGGGTTGAAGGGGGATATCCATTGCCTGTGTTTAATCAGGGCCAGTCGGATGGGATGGGATTCATTGCTCTTTGATGGAGAGCACTGTTATGAAGACGGACAGTCACTTTGCTCTCTAAGCGAAACCATCGTTTAGCCTCAAATTCGGAGAGAAAAGGCCCATTTGTTATCCACAGGGGAGTGAGGCAGCCAGGACTTGGCGATGTTGGGTGAGAGCGGTATGCATTTGCCAAACAATTACAACACTCAGGCATATATTTGGGTGCGGGATAGAAGCGAATAATATAAGAGCTTTACTGCTGAGAGCGAGGTGTGTGTGCGCGCATGTATACTAAAACAGTGCACATTTATTGTTGAATGTTACGAAGGTTCAATCCACCTTATAATTTAGCTGATTTCATCATTACATACAACAAATAATTTAATTTTGTAATATTCCAACATAAATACCTAAAAAAAAAAACTCTTTAGCTGAACTTAATTCCATTATGGACAGTGGTTCCACACAATGGAAACATGTTACCAACTCAAATACTTCATGTAGAATCAATGAACTAAACTGAATTAAGTAAACAACTATAATTAGACATGTCAAAATAACCAACTGAACTAAACTAAACAGGGGTGCGTTTCCCGTACAACCACATAACTCATTGCTTAACTACCATAGTAGTTGCATCGTTGAAGAAATCAAGTAACTAGACACGACTGTTTCCCAAAACCATATTGTCAAAAATTGGTCGTTCAACCACGTTGGTTAATGATGTCACACAGGTGGTGGAGTAATAACTTCTTTTAATTCATTTATTTGAGATCGAATTAATGCTAGATGTTTTGCTATAAATTACGGACATGGCATCTGAGGACTATTTAGAATTTTTTTGCGTTATTTCCAGATTCAATCATAGGCTCGTTCTTACATACTAGAGCATGTACGCACATGCGCACTCTTCAGAAATGGTGCTTTAAATCTCTTGACAAACTAAAAGACGTAAATGACATATGTATGTATTCTAAATAAAAGATACAGATTGTACTGAATTGCCAGCTTGCTTATTTTGCTCAAGATAAGGATGTCCACATGTCATGCAAACAAGAAACTATGCTTCTAACCACAGGTCGAGAGCTGTCGTTCCAACCACACAACTTTGCGATGCTGCTTGCAAATGTTCATTGGAACTATGGTTTTGGGAAACACCGACTCGTTGAACTATGCTGATAACGACAGAACTTGCGACCATAGTTGGCTAACGATGCTTTCGGGAAATGCATCCCTGAGCGTACATTATGTGCATTTTTTTTTTTTACATTCAAACATGAAATCCTATTCTAGTAGACCCCAAAACCAAAATCAAGACTTTGTAAAAGGGCATAACATGGCTTACTTAAGGAAATGGAACAAGTAGCAAAACTCATTCAATGTGCAGTCAATGTGATAATTCGATATGACAAAGCAATAATCGGGTGAGACTCCAGTCCTATGGTCAGGTGAGAAAGCAACCTAATTAGAAAGTGTTTATTTTGGGGTTTACTGGCCTTTTAACTCTGAGCTATTGAAATGTCACTCCGGGTGACCCTGCGACAGGGTGAGAATGTCATTTGTAAACACACAGAGACTATGAGACCCCAAGCTAGGTTATTAGTAATGACAGCTGATTGACAGGACCGAGGGAATACTGCAGCTCTGAATTAACAGCAGCTATGTCTCGTTTAAAATGGGATTATAGGCTTCTAAAGACATCAGTTTTTTAATGGCTTCACTTTGTATGGCCCACTGCATATTCCACCATCATCGTCATTGCAATTTACCGAGATAATGCCATCAACTTATTAATGCACTCTGAGAATCAACTCTTTAGACTATGCTTGCCCGTACTCGGCCAACTAACATCATTCTAATCCTGATGGTTGCTCTTCACTAGTACGACAGATTTATTATGAGACTGCATGACTTACTGCTAAAGAATGGGCTTTGCCACTAAGTCAGGCGGTGTGTGAGGAAGACAAGTGTATCTGAAGTCCTAATTCTTAACTCAATCATCTGCTAGCGATGTGAATTGCATTATGGATCATTCTGACAAGACAGCCCGCCCCAGTCTCGGACATGAATTTCGACAGGGATTCCAATATGCTAAGCAGGAGCATGTCAGAGAGGCCCCACATGAGAAAAAGCTCCTTAAAGTTCCTATCTGTCTTGCCTGCCTGAAAGTCTAGATATTCTAATGACCATTGCTAATAAAAATGCAGAGGAATCAATTAGTTTAATTAAATCTGGCAACACATACTGACTTCCAATGTTTAAGGTCACGGAGTAATTCTCAATCAGACACATGAACGTACATGCATACACAATGCATGATAACGTGTCAACTCTAAAGTTAATGTGAATAATATCCAAATGTGTGTATATATATATAGAAATCAATCAAAGTACTTATAAATCAATCATATCTCACTGCTGTTAAACTATATGTATATATTATTTCAGTTCTGCATTTATTCGGAGTGCCTTTTGGTTCTATTGTCTGTATTGTCTTTTTAGTCTTTGAGACTTACTTTCTACTAACCATGTCACTGTTGTTTCCTGAAGGACTTGCCATGAGATGTGCTAAAAATGACTTTGACTTTTGATATGTCTAATATGGTCTCTTTTCAAACCACTTATATGACTTGTGTATATATGTATAACACTATGCCTTGATTTGTGTACATGCACGTGTGCTATTATAGCCATATTCAAGTGCATTGGATATTGATATACCTAACCTGGAAAATTAATGTAAACATACTTTTAACCTATATGAGCCGCTAGAATAAAGTGATTTTTTTTTTTTGTTTCAAAATATACACACACACATCTATTAAGGAAAGCGCCACAAGATAAAACGAATAAGCAGACAAAGATTTTTTTATTATTTTTTTTACAGAAATGATGTGGCATAAAATAATAAGAGAAATGTGTCATGGGTGCGTCCTCCAGAGAATCCTCTAGAAATATTTTGGAGGCAGCGATTCTCCTGAGACTGATAAGACTCTAAGGCCGGTCGGGTGTTTTGCCCAAACTGACATTTTCTCCTGGCCTTTCAGCCTTGTTCCCGACTGCCTCGATGGGACCACTTTCATGTTTTGTTTTGAAATTCCTTTTTTGTTGCTAACTAACACAGCTTGACAGGACAGTGGTGAAGCTATCTTAAGGAGTGTAGTTTCACAGCACATGTAGCACTTAGCATGGCTTTCCCCCTCTGCTTCTGGTTTTTCTTTCTACCCTGTGGCAGCTATCAGGTCTGTGTTGTGTTTAATGGTATCTCAAGCTTTGGCCCACTGATACCAGCCCGAGCGGTCAGAGTGTTAGCACTCCTCCAATATCTATTACAATTAGTTTTTGATTAAGGGGCCCGACTTGGCCGTTTGAAGCCTTTAATGTTGTGTCAACTGGCTGATGATGGAGAGAGAAGCATGGACGCCTCCCAGAAACAAAGAGGCTGGTAAAAAGCTCCAAGTGAACCATTTTATCTTTCTAATGGAAACCAGATGACCCTTCCCTTCTCTCCGTTTTTTTAAGCAGCCATTTTTTCCGGGGTGAGATAGACAGCTCTCCCACTCCCAGTTATTTATGCAAGGGTTTCTGGCATTTATATTTCCTTACTTCAGCCGAAGTATGTTTTTACTATCGTTTTAAGGGAGGTTTCTATTATAATATGCCACTTGAGGGATGATGACCAGTGAAATCCTCTCATTTCTTAATTAATACGACCGGAGTTGCTGCGGTTACCCCTGACCTTTGGAATTAGCACAGCGATAGATACCAAATAGCAGAGATTTACTTAAAGCACTCTTGAGAAAACCCGGCTTTAACAGAAATTGTGGTGACAGTACATTACAGGAGGCCAATTAAAAGCAATAAATGACCTCCAGAAAGGAGTGGGGGTAAACAAACAATTAAATTCCACCCATTTATAGAAATATTTTGAATTAAGCTCTTGAGGATTTCGTATTGCAGTGGAGTAGTGCACTTTTTGCTAAATTAAAAGCTCTAGTTGAAATGGCAGTGTTATAAGCTGTTACTTTGATTATGTCTGGAATTTCTGCACGTCCACAACTCACACCCACATCTCAAAGTAATTGATGGAAAAAGGTCAAACGACTTTTTTTGGAGGGGGTGTGTTTACAGGGAGGATTCGAGTGTAAATATCTCTGTTACACCAACGCAAGAACTCAACATATTTTAACTATTAATTTATTTATATGAAAACACATTTTCATGATGCTTATGATTTACCCCACTAACAGACCACCAAAAAAAAAAAAATAGTAATAAGAAATTCTTGGTGTGAAAGAAAAAGAATTGT
Source organism: Abramis brama (assembly GCF_963993115.1). Lineage (NCBI taxonomy): Eukaryota > Metazoa > Chordata > Actinopteri > Cypriniformes > Leuciscidae > Abramis > Abramis brama. The sequence continues at coordinate 36,917,039 of NC_139971.1, forward strand.
CTGTGTCCTGCCACTGAGCGAAAAGCCTTGAAGTAGCCTTGAATATCCACTTTCATTAAGTCAAAGATTTTGTTCATTAAGATAACACTATACACTGGAAATGTTTGACCAGCTCATACAATTTGATGAATGCACCAAACCAAGATAACAATTTATTTAAAAACTATAAAGTGAATATTTGTTTCCTTCACGGTCACGTTTTTAATATTTATTCCAAACAGAGAGGTTCAAAGAGTGTACTTTCTAATTAATTTTTTTGAATATCCACGACAGCAGCGAGTTTTTCTTTTCTTTTTTTTTTGAGATTTCTGTGAATAGCATGAATCATGAGAAAGTTTATGATTACAGTTTTTGAGCGGAGGAAGATACAAGTACTTGAACCAAAAGCGATCATCTTCTTCTGTTTTGTTTTGTGAAATGCACACACACACACACACACACACACACACACACACACACACACACACACACACACACACACACACACACACACACACACACACACACACACACACACACACACACACACACAGAGGAGAAAGCTCTGGCATGCAGGCAGGCTGATAAGTTGCAGCTTGTGCAGTTTCGCTCAGTTTACTTTATCCCTGGGCTGGAAATGACCTTGTGAACTTGAGCGTTTTTTTTTTTTTCTTCCCTTTTCTTTCTTTCGTTCTTTCTCTATATCTCTCTCTCCCCCCCTCCCCCACCTCCTCCTTTCTCCTTTCTCTCTCGCTCTAACCTGCGCTGTACAGTCAACAAGCCACCCACAGTACAGTACCTGCATGAATGTGCTAATGGCTGTTGACAAGTGTGTTTTTCACTGCTCTCACAGGTGTGTGTGTGTGTGTCTCGATGCTCTGATACATCACAGCTCAAAGGCTGTTGTCCTATAACGATTAATATTTGTGTTTTATCACCAACGCAGACCTGCAATCGCCCAGCATGCTTTTGTGCACACATGGCCTGTAACCCAGCAAGCTGTGGCTTAATCATTACCTTGACCTGCTTATCTGTTCGTCAAGCAGGTAACCATTAATAGGTGTTTACTTTCCGATGACCTCTGCAAATGTGCGCAGGCCCTTTGCCCCATGAATGTCAACACAGGCCTGATTTCTTTCTTACTTTTTTTCTACCTCATGACCAAGCTGTGGTCTTGACCTAGCAAGACTTTTATTTTTTTTATTTTTTGCAGAGAAAAGACAAGTGAAAGCTTGTGAAAACAGCACAAAATGTATTTTTAAATTCAAGCTGAGGGTCAACTGCTGAATAGGAAAAAATTCTGCACAAATGTAAATACCATGAGAGAAAGATAATAACTGATGGTTTTACACAGGAAAGAAGAAAAAAAACGCAAATGAGATCTCATTAAAAACATGGTCATTTCTAGACACCAGTAATGCCGATGTTATGGGTTTGATTTACATGTGATGCATGAACTGATCAAATGTAAAACTTGAAAGCAATGTAAGATGCTTTGGATAAAATGCATAAATGTAAACATTTGACATGAGATGAAATGGGAACCTTTCAGTCATCTCAGATTGTTCTCCTAAAAAATATGAACTAAACTTTTGATGAAGGCATGTAGCCGCAACGCGTAGGTGTACTTCTCACCAATTTTTAAAATAAGCCAGGAATGAAATAAAGGCTTTTTAACTTTTTTCACTAACATTCGAGTGCCTTGGAATTCTTGTCTTCAATGAACTAAACTTTTTTTTTTTCTCAAGGCCAAAGTATCTGATCAGTATTATACATATTAATTTGTATGGCTCTATAGTCTTTCTGTATGTCAACAGTAAAAGTATTTGTTTTTGTTGCATTTGTTTCTTTTTCATACTATTGTTGAAAAAGTTTGGGGTAGGTAAGTATTTTAATATTTACCTTATGCTCATCGAGGCAGCATTTATTTGATCAGAAATACAGTAAAAACAGTAATATTGTGAAATGTTATCTATTTTAATATATTTTGAAATGTAATTTATTCTTGTGATGGCAAAGCTGAATTTTCACCCTCATTACTCCAGTGTTTAGAAATCATTCTAATATGCAGATTTGCTGCTCAAGAAACATTTCTGATTATCATCAATCTTGAAAACATTTGTGCAGCTTAATATTTTTGTGGTAACCTTGATACACTTTTTTTCCAGGATTCTTTGAAGAATAGAAAGCTCAAAAGAACAGTATTTATTTGACATATTTGTTTGTAACAATGTGGAATTGATTGAAAAAAAAAAAAACTTTTAGTGCATCTATTATTTATAATTTCATTATTTATATCAATAAATATAAATATGTATAAATAAAATAAAATTGTGAATGTTTGTTTTATAACATTTGAAAAAACACACACATATATATATATATATATATATATATATATATATATATATATATATATATATATATTCATAAAACATTTTTTTACAATACATGTATTTTAACAACTTGTTGACCGATATATGCCTTTCTAAAAATGCATTGTTCAAAATGTTCCCAAAGTAACATTTGAGGTTGATTTGGCGCACCGACCCCTCTTATAAAAGCACCGCCCCAGACCCCAGCCCTGAAAACCCCACCTTGCTGTCCAGATGTGTCTACCTCCCTCTCTTTAGCTGCTGCCCAAATGATAACTCGCCCTTTGTCTCTCTCACTGAGCTGGGTAATATATAGCTGTGAGGCGTCCTGACATAGTTATATTTGCTGGTGTCCTAGAAAAGACAAGGAGACTCAATTACAATGGCAGCAGAGCGAGTGCCTTTACGAATGTCAACTCTTCGCCCAGACGCAGCGTGATGAATCACACCTGACCTCACACCAGGCGTCCATTTCTCAGCAGCCTGTGCACAAGTGTGGACTAGTAAATGAGAAATCAGGGTGGGGTGGCGCGAGAGATGTAGGGGGGCTCGGTTTTCGAGATGCGCGCGTACGCGTGTGTGTGTGTGTTTGCGTGTGGGGCCAGAGGCCACGAAGATGAGACAAACAGTGGAGAGCCCGCAGACGTCCTTGCTCGCACTGCCTGTTGAGAGTGGAGAAGCGCAGACGCTGTGGAATTGTAAGCAGTTGTTTAAAGCTTTTAGACGGGGGAGTTTTGAGACCGTTCCGTTGGGAGGCTCGACGGCCCTGCTGCAGCTCGTGTGATGCTCTCATGCAGCTCTGTCAGGAGGAGAACTAACCTGCATCTCTGTTTGTCCACACACACGCACACACACACAGCGCTGCCTGCCTGCCAGCAGCCTCCTCTTACTCCAGGCAGAGCGTAATCCTTGTTGACAGAGAGCGAGTGTGGTTATTAGGTCACTTGTGTTTTCATGCTGTACTGTAAAGCACTTAGCGGTTGCAGTGGCTCGCAGACTCACACCGGAGCTGTGGCAGTTCATAGCCGCTCTCCTCCGGGAGAAGGGACCTCTTATCCCGCCACTGCCCCCGTCTGACCCTGGCAGGACGGCGGGTGAGGAGTGGTGTGTGGCGGGGTCAGCGACGGCTGTAACGCTGCCCCGGGCCGACTCCGAGGGCAGGCAGGGGAGTCCCTGGCCTCCTGGGAGAGGGAGGGAGGGAGGGAGAAAGGGATGGTGGAATGAGCAACAGGCAGACACAAGGGCAAAGGCAGATGTGTGCAAGGATAGATGAGGAGATAAATCACAGGCTGTCAGAGCCAGAGGCATTTGCATTCCTGAAATGGAGCTTGCACTGGCGGTGGGGTACGGAGACCTCTATGCAGAGTCCAGCGCACTGTCAGACGTGGATACCATTCACACGCAGATCCAGAGGGGTTCGCTCATTTGTTCATTGTTATGTAACATGTGACCTGAATTGCACAGAAAACGAAGAGGTGCTGTCATTTTCAAGGCATATTTTAAATGTTAAAGAAGTTCCTAAATAAAGTAATTTAATAAATAATACATCCAATGGAGTCATGGAGTACACCAGGGTTCACCAATCTCGGTCCTGGAGGGCCGCTGTCCTGCAGAGTTTAGCTCCAACCCCAATTAAACACACCTGAACCAGCTAATCAAGGTCTCACTAGGCATACTAGAAACTTTCAAACAGGTGTGTTGGAGCTGGTTGGAGCTAAACTCTGCAGGGACAGCGGCCCTCCAGGACCGAGATTGGTGAACCCTGGAGTACACGAAAAACCAAATTTGTTGCACAGAAATGGACCACATTTCTCAGAGCCTTTCAGGGTATTACAACGGGTGGCGATTTGTGGTGGATGAAATTTACTGGACTTATCTCGCGCTAACAAAAACAGCCCACACTTTAAACTGATTGTCAAAGTTCAGAGGACACACACACAATATTTGAGGTGGGGGTGGATTGGGTCATGTGATCATAGTTTATAGTTGGCAGGCCATCTGTGATGTATCGTACCTTTGTCCTGGACTTGTTCAATGTCATATGGAAGGACAGGATACCCTTTCGGGAGTTGAGTGGTGTCATCGGATTGTTTCGCTGATACCTTGACTTCAGGAAGAAGAAGAAACAGTTTGGATTAAAAATATGGACAATTTGCAGTTGTGCACTGCAAAACGTACTGCGGACAGCCCTAACATTACCCCTTCATATAATAGAAAAACATGTGATTTATGATTTATTACAAAAAGTATGCAATATTTACTGAGAGACATCAATGTTTAAGGTTTAAACAGGTACAAATTATTCATTAGAACAGTGGATTAAAAGAGCAGAATGTGTGACAAAGGGCAAGATCAAGATGCAGATGTGCAGATTCAATACTATTTGGGATTTTTACACATTCTGTACAACGGGCTATTTAGATGTGCTGTGTAAACTTCAAAAATTGAATATCTACTTCTTGAAACAGGATTTATTTACTGCAAGACGTAGATTAAAGAATACATCTTTAATATGATGTTTTCTTAATGCACTGGCAGGTTATAAAGTAAACAAGTGAAAAAAAAGTGAAGTAAGTGAAGTAAAACAAAATACACAATCTTTAAAAACAAGTATTTTATAAAACAATATCTTATAGAGTGCTGCTTTACTGGAAAACAAGAAAAAAATAAAATAATTCATTCGACCTGCATGCTCATATTTAAGCGTCGTGATTTGAAAAGCATATTTACTGAAATGAATGCTAAATACATAATGAGCTAAAATAGGCAACATAATTCAACCATTCAGATGCTACACCACTTTCTTCCTTTCATGGAGCATGGAAAAGTAAAGGCTCTGCCCGTTCTGCTCCTCACTGTGCGCAAATCATATAGTTGGTATCCAAAGTGTCAGCGAAACAGTTAAGCAACATCAAATGATGACATTGGCTTTGCAGACCTCTTTCCATGATGTCAAGAGCATAGTGAAGCTTAAAGGGGATTACAGTCTAATTCTATCGTTAAGGCTCCCAACCAAATTGACTTGGCTGCGTGCATACGGTGGACCAAAGCAAACTTCAATTTCTGTCGTGTGATGGGCCGCAATGGTTGGGGTGCAGGGGACAGAAAGTCAGAGTCAAAGAGAGAGAGAGAGGAGAAATCAAGACTAAGAGAATGGTAGTAGGTTCGCTGGAGGGTAGGCAGGCGGGGAAACTGTCATCAGGAAATCCTTGTCGGCCTGGAATGAGGAGTGTTGAGTAACTAATGAGAATGTTTTACACAAGAAATGTATCACGGCTGAGGAGACACATCTGGGTATGCAACTCACACAAAGAGTCATCTAGCTCAAAAGTATTTTTTATTGCTCTAAGTGCAATCCTCCCATTTGAAACCTAGCCAGAAAGCGAGAGGGAGAGTGAGAAAGAGACAGAGGACAGAGGGAAACAGCTGGGTTTCCTAAGCAGAATGGCTAGTAAGGCTGAAGGGAGAGAGAGAGAGAGAGAGAGAGAGAGAGAGAGAGAGAGAGAGAGAGAGAGAGAGAGAGAGAGAGAGAGAGATGACTTTCTTTGGAGAATATGGAGGAGGAATATAAACTCCTTGAGATGTTGCAGGGATGAAAGCCATGAAACCAGCGAGTTAAAAAAAAAAAAACATAGGGAAACCAATGAGGACAAGATCAAGATCAGGGCCAAGGAGAAGAGATTATGAAGAACTAATAATGAAACATCGCAAGAGTGAGAAGGGAGGGGGAGTGTCGGTGGTTTAGGAAAACAAGCGAAAAAGAGATAGTGGCCAAAATCAGCGGAAATGTAATGTGAGAGAGGCAGGAAAAGGGATGCATGGCTCTGATTTGTGAGATGAGATGAACTGAAACGGGATGGAGGCAAATTCCAGGAAGACGTCTGAAAGCCAGAAAATGAAGTCACCTGTGCAAATACAACTCATATTTACTCATTGTGGAATAATCTTATGACAGTTCCCCGTTTTATCTGTCTTGGTCAGGGCTCTCAGGAAGAGGCCTGGGTCCAGGAAAGCAAACACAACTGCTAAACCAAAACGACCATGTGCGCTCGACTTTCCGAATGCGAGTCAAGCAGCAATCACTACCCAATAATGAGCCAATAAACTATGAGCAACTGAAAAATATAAAAATAAATTATGGCTGTAGACTCATTCAGATTGTTCCTTTGGATTCATGAATCGAGGCTTTTTCTTCCAGCAGTTGTCAAATGAATTGAAATACTCTGACCGCAAAAAGCATCAGCAGCAATAACAAAACTAACCATGCAAACTTCAACATCATGGGATGCGAACACATGTTCCCAACTAGTCTGCCAATTACTCTACCTCAGATTTACTGTTGTTCTCAATTAAAGAGCCGTTTGGCAACAAACAATAACATGTGTTGTGATGCTGCGGTTGAGCCAAGTTAATGTTTCATATTAGAGCTCCCACAACTACACACCAGGCAAGAACCCATGCTGTTTAGTACATACTTCACTTAACATGGTGCTTATAAGTCATTATACATGCCAAAGTTCTGCTGGGTCCTAATGAGCGAAACAAAAAAAAAGTCCTGCACAAAAGCGAGCTACGGATACAGACGACAATCGCAGGAGCTCTTTCCAAATATTCCAACTCGTAAACCTTTCAAAAAGTATTAGAGGGTGCACAGGCTTTGCAAATCTAGGGATTTTCATCGACTACTGCCTTAGGACTTGATTTGGTGTTTTTTAAATGGATTTGATTCAAACAATGACTATATATTCTCGACAGACGTTTATAGTGCATGCAGAGCTCCATGTTTTGAATGTTCAGTACGGACTCCTGTCGAAGTGTTTGAAAAGGTGATGAGCACTAAAGAGGTTCATCTGTCTAAAAGATGAATTTTATTATCACCTGAACGTCAGGCACTGTTTCTCTGCATTTCAGGATAATAATTTAGGCACTTCAGACGGAAGTCACATATTTGTAATTGAATGTTTGAGCTCTCTTTTAAGCCACTTAATGTCTGCAATCCGATATAGTGTTTGCAAACCGTTTACTCATGACCTGTGCTCTCCCTTTCCTTAAGCCATTCAAGGCAGCCAGCAAAAGAAAAGTGCCTTTTAAGGCCCTGAGTATTGCCAGAGTCCTCCTTATATTACTGATGATATCTTTACTGAGGGCTTCGCTGACAAGAGCCCAGGGATCAGAACTGCCCATAAAGCAGATGGGAAATTACATCTCATCCTAGGCCCTGCGCTCAAATGGCCTGTCTGTTGATGCAGCGGGCCTGTGGTGTCTTTAAACTGGGACTTAGCCTACGACCCCAAACCCCGCAACCATATACGTTTGCAATGAGGAAGCTACTGGAGGTAATCAAAGCGGGCCGAGTACAACTGGACAACTGCGCTCACTGGAGATCAGTCTCAGTCCTGGGACTCTGACGGCTGGAAGGAGATATCTAGGATTTTGTTCACACTGCAGGCCTGAAAAACCTTAATAACGTCATTTTTTTAAAGTGAGATCTAGACTGTTGTGTTTGTGGATGAGTGCCTTGACAGCAATCTTTACAGCTCGAGACATGAAACACTTCGTTAATTGCAAAATAACGCTTTGTGGGCGGTTCCGATATTTCATCCAGCCAAGCCTTAGTTTGACTAAATATCAGCCGGGATTGGAATGAGTGTGTGAGAGAAAATTCATTGTGCCGTAATCCCTTAAGCCCTTCAGGGATGGCCTCTGACCAGGGCATATGAGATCCACTACCCAGCGCTAATCTGCTCCCAACACTGATGAACCCAGAAAGTGGCTCTTGCGGTTAACAAACTGTCCACGGATGGATTATCCAGTTTGCAGCAATGCAAAGTTCAGAACACAGCAGCTGTAATCCCAGTGTCTCGATGACACACGTGCTGAGGCCTTGCACTCAATAAGCACAAGCTTGACCCAAAGAATTGTGTTTATCCATTCATCCATGCTCATTCCTCCCCCTCTCTGTGACACAAGCGCTGATCACTTTATCCCTCTGTTCTAATGGCAGAGAGACAGAGCAAGCACGCTTCAGCCACGCACAGCACAAATCCCTACTGACCTGGCTTACCACTGGATGACCAGTGTCTAAAACACTGTTCGCAAGAAAAACAGAAGAATTGAAATATCTAAACAGTGTGGGCATGGCACATTCAAATTGTGTATTAAGTAACATGTAATGCATTATGCATTCAATTACATTATAGCATCGTTTCAAATAAGTAAAACACAATTTTTTTACTTTTTTATTGACAAATACCTCTCCCTTCCCCATTCTGAGAGAAAAGGTGGTATACTTAGGGTGGGCGTGCAGTGTAGGGGTATGCATAAAGCATGATGGGTGTTGTAGTTCTAGAGTGTGAAATGTTAAATATACAAAGATGGTGTGCTCCTATAACTTATAAATGGGAGAAACTGCAACGAGCAATATGGTGTAATAAATCGGGTCTTCTAAATAAAAGAGCCAATCGCAGATTGGTAAAGCCATTTAGTCACTGCAGCTGCTGTTAGAATCTCCAGTTCTCATAGAAACCTGAGACTCACGTTTAGGACTGCACATGCCCATTGGCTAGTCTAGCCTGAAAAATAAGCTTTTTTTTAAAACTGTTTGAGGACAAGAAACAACATTTATGGTACAGTTCATGTCAGATTTTGCTACTGATTTGAAAAATGTCCTTTGATTGTGAGTTTGGCAAGCAGTTTTTGAGATTTCAGGATTCTTCCAAACCTGTGTGCATTTTTGTCCTCAGCAGAACACACACACAATATATATTTTGAAGAACGTAGAGGACCACTCACCACTGGAACACTTTGACCTTTATTTTGTGGACAAAATATCTTATTTTGTGATCCAAAGAAGAAAGAATGTCATACAAGTATGAAATGACATGAGGATGAGTTAATGATGACACTTTTCATTTTTGGGTGAACTGTGCCTTTAAAAAATTTCAAACACTGAAAAAGCACTTACAATAAAATTATAATAATAATAATAATAATGTCAGCCAAGCCAAGTATACGCTTCTGCTTTGGACAAAAAAAAAAAAAAAAAAAATATATATATATATATATATATATATAATTTAACAAACGGAGAGGAAAAATAACAACAACAAAAAATTCCATAGAAATGATACAATGTAACAATTTCTTACTTTTTACAAAATTGAACAATGTTATATTCAAGAGTACCCAGGTAACCAGCAATTTTTACCTCTATTTCTACTTGATCTAAGCAATAAGGTTGATGTAACCTACTTTGTCATTTTGAATTATTCAGATTAAATAATATGACTTGAATAAAACCATATAATTTCATAAAGCACATTTTTTAAATTACCTCTTTTATGGTACATTTACACGACAACAATGTACTAAAAACAGAAATGTTTTTCCTTTGCTTTTTCTCCGCATACAAACAACAACATTGTTCACACTGACCCACAAAAATGGCTAAAAACACTGTATTCTGCTGCCAGGCCAGTAGTTGGCGATGTCACTTTGTAAAGAAACACTATGCACCAATAGACTGAACACGTAATACGCATGCACATGACGTCACCGTTTTCACAAATTTGCGTTTTTGTAGTTTACAAAAACAGTAGAGACAAAAACAGTATTGTTTTCAAAAACTTGCACTTTAAAACCCGTTTTCAAAAGCTTGCGTTTTCAGTCCCCTACAACGGCGTTGTTGTGTAAATGAATGGCCAAAACGCATTAAAAAGTTTTCAGTTTTAATTGAAAACGGTGTTGGGCAAATGGCCCCTTAGGTTACGTTCACACTGCGAGCCTTAGAACTTAATTCCGATTTCAGATCAGTATTTTTTTGCATAGCTGTTTACATTGTTGTTTTAAACGTGGCCAATATCAGATTCCAGTGTGAACAGTTGGTGTAAAGTCCAGTGGTCCTGGACTGACCTGCATGCGCATAAGAACAATAAAAAGACATCACGCAGCACGCTATCATATGGAAGTAAATCCAGAAGACATTAAAAGAAGCGATTACGCATGTATATATAATCTGACCTGCCACCGAAGTCAGCGTATTTAAGCACAGGCAATTTAAAAAACAAAGACGAGAATATGAAAAAAGAGAGCAGAGTTTTTAAACATTTATGATAAGAGTCCTCATGTTTTGCTTGTACAACTGTCACTGTAATACTCATGAGTTGTCTTTCCACTGACTACCTATCGCAACTGTTTTAATAACTTCGAGTATATAAAATCTGACTCCCATGAGAGCAGAAGTATGATGAAAGTTGATCAAGAGATACGTAAAAGTTGCATGAAATCTAATTTGACTGTTCAGACTGTGATCACATTGCAAAACATCTGACTTTTATCGGATTTAGGACCACATTTGGAAGTGGCCCAAATCAGAATTGAAAAGATCAGATTCCATGTGGTTTGTGCTGTTCACACTGTCATGAGAAAAACAGATCTGAGTCCAATATGAGGGTCACAGTGATTTTGCCAAGTAAGACATGTTCCTGGATCCACATAATTTGTTGATCCTGGAACAACATTTCTGTCTGGAAATTTAGCTCTAACACTATCCCTACCCCTAAACCTAACCCCACCCTTAACTTATCCCTAAAATTAGAGGGAAATGATAGGTGAATAACACTGATGCAGAAGCACCTAACCCTGGGTGTAAGACTAAACAAACAAAGGTGTTGATCCTGGAACATGTACTTGGTGAAATCACGTTCACCACCATTCCACAGCGGTGATGCTAAAAATATATTGGACCAAAGAATTGCTATTCTCTTATATATATAGAGGCACAGGTCAGTGCCACTTCACTGTTGACAGAGCAATGTGGCATGAACCTTAGCCTATGATGACTGTGCAGCATGTACAGAGATGCCTGGAAATATGATAAGGCGAAGGTCATAGGAGAATGACTTGTTTGCCATGTTAATTTCTGGAAAGAAAACTCTGTGAGATAAGACAGAGATAAATTGACCTTTGGCCTACAACTTTCAGCAGTTTGGATTAAGATTTGACACTCAAAAATGAATTTTCATTCAGTAAATGAATAAATGATCGGGGCTGCGTTTCCCAAAAGCATCGTAAGCCTAGGTAAACACCAATGGTCTCTTCGATACTTGCGCAGCCTTGGGCAGGCAGTGTGGATATATTCTGTGCTTATTTACGAGACATTTAAAGAACAAGCCCCCTCTCCAAGTTATATGAAAACCAACCTTGAGAGGCTGGCACTTATTTCAAACAATGAGGTATTCATCACTGTGAGGTATCTCATTGTAAATGGACATAATCCAGCAACTCAAATTAATCTCCGTTCATCTTTGCTGAATGTGTTGAGCACCAATATTACATTCATCGACGAAGAAACACAATTAATTATGGAAGTGGTCCCTGCCATCCAACCAAATGGATGGGCAAAAGGGGGAGGTTCAGGGACTGTTCAATAGCTCTCATTCGAGGATGGAAAGGCCTTCAAACAGCAAGGTTGTTTTTTAAAGGCTGTGGGTGCTCAGTGTTTTCAGAATGCATCTCATCTTTTCATTGAAACGGAGTGAGCTGCACTCCAACGGTGTCTCACATTTTAAATAAAATAAATAAATATCCCACATCAGCTGTCCCATCATTTCAAGAATGGTGACCCGACACCTCGAAACCTTGAAAGCACTGAAGGGTACAGATTACATTCACTCGATTCTTTTAAATTCACCACAAATCACACACTCTCTCTCTCTCACTCAACAAGCACCTGTGGCAAGTTTTAAATTATAAATTCAGCTCGTCCTAAAGCCATTTATTTAGCAATCACTCAGTATTTCGTTCCTTTGTGAAAGCAGGATTCCCAAATAGTAAATAATTATATAGACACAGAAAGCCATTCTGTAAGTCTCCTAGTAAACCGATAATAGCTACCTTTGTTGGTGGCCTCAACTTTTTCTTTCTTATCTGCATTATACTGTACCACTTTATGATGTATGAGTCACTACAGATACACAGAGTCCATTCACTTCTTGGGTACTGGTCAGATCCAGCGTTTATGTCATTCACTTTTTGAATGCTAAATGACAATGTTCACTTCAGCCAAAAAAAAATTCTAACAGGTTGTTTATAAAGATAACACCAGTAATCACATTTGGAGAGACGTTCATATAAAAGTTAAAAGACAACTTTCTGAAGCAATAGGGTGGCACATAAATAGCATAAAACTGTTTAATTTACCTTTTATGACTACATGCCCCATGTGGGGCAAGTTGTCACAACCTGTTATAGATGGAGTGATATTAGAGGATGCCAAATTTTTTATTATCTCAAACACAGATTTCGAGGTAACAAGATTTGCTATTCGACTCTCACTCTAAGTACCCAAATTCATGTTTTTCTGGCCTTCTGGGGTGTCTAGGGGAGGCTCTTGTTTTTGAAAAGCATCTTTGTTCTAACAGATACTTGACACCCACAATGCATTGCAATGTAAACAAACATGAATGCACACACAGCTGATAATTAGTTAGATTCAGCTTTGCAATAGCTTATCATCTAGGGCACGACCTGAACAAAGTTACTGGATACAAATTAAATGTTTATTATTAATATATGTGAGAATGAAAATCGTTTTGTCAAGTATTATTGATTACTGTGCGATTTGATTTGCATATTGTATAAGAACAAAATACACAGTCAACTAACATTCTTACTCGCTTGCATGTCAGTTCAGCCCAAATTCACACACTCTCACACTCAATTTACACAGGTTGGCTAGGAACCAGACCTTGCAAAGAGAAAAATCTCCCAGTTCACAGGCTTGATAGAAACCATTGAGAAGGGGACCCCACACAAAGACCAATAGCGATGGGAATCAGCTGAAAATATGTGACATAATCACATTAGTGTCTTAAAGGACACAAAGCGCTTAGTCAACTTCCCTTGATCAAGGCACATCTGGAGAAGCGGGGGGACTGGAGCGGTGGTCCTGCCTTTCCCCAGCTAAAATTAAAACAAGCTGTAGTGCCACGCTGCTGGGCCGCAATGGACCAAAAACCATGACACAATAATGGATTGCTCCGGCAGCGCTGTAGTAAATGCGATGCTTGTGAAAAAGGAAGAAGACAAAAAAAGGAGGAAGAAAAAACAGTGGATGGATTTTAAAAAAGGCTTTGAGAATAACGCCCACAACTTTCCCAGAGAGAATGAACTCTGACCCAGAGAGGGACGATGGAAATTTGTTGAATGTGTCCGCAGAAAACAGACCATATACTTTCAGGAAGTGAAGCATTGTACACGGTATTAAGGAGTGGGAAATATTATCTGGATAATATGAACTAGAACTTTAATATACTTGAAAGTTTACATGGTATACAAGTATACTTATGATACTTGAAAATGTCCATCACTGTTGGGTGTAAAGCATTACTAAGTAGTTAATTACTGTAATTTAATTACTTTTCCCTTGAAAAAGTAAAGTGAGGGATTACTCTAAATTTTTCTGTAATTTAATTACAGTTCTGATGTAATTGCATTAAATACTGTATAGACTATAGAACAATTCTATATAAAACATTAGTGGGTTTAACATAAAAATGTAACATCTAATTTTAAAATGTATGTAAATTGTCCCTTTAAACTCTTTGGTCAGTTCAATAATAATTTATGAAATTACATTAAATACATTATTTATTTGGAAGAATTAAAAGAGCAGTTTCATGTCTATTCTCGAATTGTTGAACTGATCGGTGTTGATATGATATTTAGCAATTAAAGTAATTAGTAATAAGTAATGTAATACTTTTTAGAGAGATGATGTTCATAAAATGAGGTCGAAAACAAGTTTCATTGTATGTATGGGGGGGGGGGGGGAATTATTAATAACTGATTATGTTGTAGTTAATGTTGTTTGCTTTTTCCTGTGGACTTTTTTGTTTTTCTATGTCTAAGTTATTTTTTGCATAGTAAAATAAAACCGGTATAGTTCAGTGTTTTGTTTCTCCCTCAAGTCATGTTTGGAATGACCAACCTGATCTCACAGGAAAATTTTACGATTTTGAATCATACAAAAACGTAATTTTCTTAGAAAGAACTCATTATGAAGGACCACCCCTAACCCCTAACCCCGTCCCTAAACCTATACGTCACTGGAAACGTACGAATAAGGTCCAGCAAATTCATATGAATTAGCCACCAGTTCAGCAAATCATAAAATAGTTACGATTAGTTAGATTGTGTTGAAATGACATATAAGAATAAGTATTTTCAGTTATTTGGCGAAGTAACTAAATGATGTAATCAATGGAAAAGTAAAACAAAGCAAAAGTTTTACTGCGATGCCTCAGAAACATTTGAAAAGATTGCAGTAATTTTAACAACACTCTAAATCAGTAGCAAACTACGCTTACTATTAATAAATTTGCTTTGTAATATTGTCCTGTGGCACTTCTGAACATATTGTAGCCCCGTTTTTTTCCACTTCACTCCGTCAAAAAAAAAAAGAAAAAAAAAAGACCTTTGTTTTAGCTTCACAGTAACTGTGAGAAAGAGGACCTGCTCATGGTATAAACACCCACCTCAACATGCTCCAGCACAGCGCTAGGAGCTAATTACAAACACTGCTTGTGCTAAAAACCCTCTTGTAGACAGCAAACAAAAAGAAAAGGCTGGGGGAGCGAAAGGGTGAGAGAGAAAAGTGACAGAAAGTGAAAGGGGCCCAGGCAAGGAAGGAGGGAGAAGCGGGAGGGGATGAAGAGGCTAATGAATCTATAGGAAACACCACTCCTCTGACACGTGAAACGTTCCTATTCACCGCCCATCGGGACTTAAAGAATGTTCAGCCTTTTGTCTCTTCTCTAATTCCTCAAGAAGAGATGGGATGTGAAAGGTGTGTGTGTGTGTGTGAGTGTGTGTGTAAAGGGGGCTTCCTTAGCAGCACTGCTTATCCCCTGAGCTTTAGCACTTATCAATAAAGTGGAAAATTATATAGTGTAAAAGTACAGACTTATTTAGAATATAATGAATCTTTTGGGAAATAATATTCTCATCTAAACATAATCCCAAGAGAAGCGCAAGCTCATTCTTACCTTCACAGAAACAAGTCAATACCCTTTTTGAGTATAAAACACAATACACAGAATAATACTAATAATAAAAAAATCACTTCAATCATTCAAAATCCTCTTAGATCATTATGTTTCTAAAGCTATAATATATTAAATACACTAAAACTAGTACAAAATGATAAAATAATGCATTTTTGAATTACACAGTATTTTTTGTTGTTGTAATTTTTACAGAAAACGTTACACTAAAAACCTGTTAATTAGATAACTGTAGTTTACAATATAACAAACTGTGATAAAAAAAAAAAAAAACACATGCAATTTTACTTCAAAATACTGCTATATGTATGGATTTATGAAAGTAAAAAGTATAACTCAAGGAAATGCATGACATTGTTAAAAGTAAAATAAAAAATTGTGAAAAACAGTAAAAGAACATTCCAAGAAGTCCCCGCATGACGCATCACATATGATTATATTTTATTGATTTTTTTTTTCTCTCCAATTTTAGTAATCAGCTATGCACATCGGGTGTATTTTAGTTTTATGCATGTTTCCCGATTGGTGTTTTGTGAATATGAACATGTTTTTTATGCTGGCCACAAGGCTATGGCTCCAACATTATGGTACATTTCAATATACAGAGTTCAATACAGGTTCAAGTAGACGTGTGTATTTCTATTTGTAAAGATTTTGCAAGTTCATCTCTGTAAAGCTGCTTTGAAACAACATGTATTGTGTAACGTGTTACTAAAATGAGCATAACTATGATTTTGTTACCTTTAACACTGCAGCAGCTAAGGGACAAATCATTGAATCAGCATCTGACCATTTTTGTAGTGTGTTGTGTGGTAGTGTTGGGAAAGCCACATGGCCAGAGTCCAGACCCAGATTCTGTCCGTTCCCCCCGCCTGCTTCTCTCCTTTGCTCCAGAGCTCTGATACAATCTGCTGCTTTTACCCCCAGGCTCTTGACGGCACTTGTTACGCAGATAAAACAGGGAGCTGGGATGGACTCACGATTCAAAACAGTCTTTCCTCTCACCGCAGTGATTTCAAGGAGATACACATATGGCAAACGTGGCAATTTATCAAATAAGTAAATGCAACAAATTGATAGAACATTACGAGTCACCAATCTAAACAAGTAACTAAATAGCATACTGGGCTTTTGCTTTGCATATGAATGCGCATAAATCACGAGACTGCGCACACACACCACACCCAAAGCCCACATACTCACTCACTTTCACCCAGAACAGAGCTGTGGTTACAGCACTAGCTCCCATATGTAATTTGGCCTAATCAAGTCTCGCTCATAGACGCCTGGAGCAGTGAGATTGGCCTGATCTCAAAGTGCACCATCAGCCACAAATTACAGGCTTTGATTTTGGGTTAACTGCATGCCACTCCTAGAAGAATAACAGTGACAGTTGTAATATGGAGGTAGTTAGACACCTGTAATAGAATGTAACCAGAGGACATATGCTGCCAGGATTACAAAGCGCACGGGGATCTTATCTAGCAACCAACAACAGACGTATAAATACAGTACATCACTGTAAGTTACAATAAATCCTTTCATGACATCTACAAAAATATCAAGTATGAGTTTCTAATAGGATATTAGAAAATCAATAGCATATAGTGTAGTATAAGATGAGGTATTTATTTATATAACAGAAAGGCTTGTTCAAAACTATGTGAGTAAGCCTCTAAATATATATAATATATATAGTTTTTGTTCATATATTTGGACAATGTATTTTATAGTTATATATAGTGTTTTTAAGGCTTAATGCAAAAGTTTGGCTTGCAAAGTTATACACATTAACATTAATGTCCAGTGTGTTTTTAATCTGAAATAATTACTTTGTAAGCTTAAATATAATCATTCAAATATATTTTTTTAATGAATGATTCTATTAATAAACATTTTAAAGAATGTATGAATAATTTTTACACATCCCTGTAGCCCATCATAGAATGTATATTTCTAATAGAAAAAAGGTGGAAAAGAAATTAATACCAAAACATTGCCATGAAGTGTGTATAGGTTTGCCCACTCAAATTAGATCAATAAAACATTAATTGGTAACAAATAAAACATTAATCAAATCCAATTAGTTAACATAGCATTAACTAATAATGAGCAATACATTTGTTACATTATTTATTAATCCTTGTTAATGTTAATTAATAAAATGCAAATGTTAAATATTAGTTCATGTTAGTTTAGGTCCATTAAATACTATTAACAAGATACAACTTTTGATTGTAATTTATATATATATTAGTGAATGTTTAAATTAACATCAACTAAGATTAATCTATGCTAGAAGCATTGTTAGTCATGTTAGCTAATGCAGTTCACTAATGTTAACAAATGGAACCTTAATGTGAAGTGTTATCGTATCTGTCTATGAGTTTGTTTTGATGTCCTTATCTCACAAAAATGTTTTGCCTTAAATTAGTGAACTGTCATTTTAAATGACAGTAAAAAGGAAGTGACATCATTTGAGTCTTTAGAGGAGTCAAACTCAAAAGTTGGACGAGTTCAACAATTATCCTTCATATTAGTTTTTCATGCTTGATCGGATTTATTAAGCATGGCAGCAGCATTAAAAAAAAGCAATTTTGAATAAATTATCTTCAGATTATTTGTTTTGTAGAATGTTACAAATCTTACAGAAATGTACCGTAATTTCAAAACCATCAAACTGGAAAAGGCACATTTCAAAGAATGACTGCAATATGTAACTAAAGCTCCTTCTATTTGGAAAACAGCATGGTGGGTTTTTTCAGTGAAATTACAAAAAGACAACACAGCCCTAATAACAGCAGTTTGTATAGTAGGAATGATATATTGACTATTGTCATAGACAGATCATTTGTCACCAGGGCACAGACACAACAGAATGCAAGTTTAGTTTTACACATGTAAGATTTTTGCTTTCCTTTTTTTTATTTTTTAATCATGCTGCTAGCCGTCTGTTCACATGTGTTGCTTCTGATGAGACAGACAAGTCAGCCTGTAAAAAGCAAGAAGTATTTTTCAATACAGATGGTGGGAAAATATCAGTAAAAAATTTAAAAGGATGTCATAAATCTCCCAATATTATTTCACTGTACCTGATCTGGTGTTTAAGTCTAACAGCGATTCAACCTTTTTCTTCTTTTGAGCGTTAAAACTTTTCATTTCTACCCAAAGCTGAACATTTCTCAAGATCTGTTCCTCTGTGGATATAAAACAGGAGCTGTTACAGTCATTATAATTCTCTTGGAAGATAACAAGGTGTCACTTCCACAATGCAGTTTAGTAACATCTGACACATGCATAGTGGGTTTCTGTTACATCTGGTGTGGGGTTTTACAGTACAAGAGGACAAAAAGTTTGGCAGGTGAGTCATAGAACACTGCAGCCAACACAGAGAGATGGATGGGCAGACACAGAAGTTTTTGGACTTCGCTCGAGGCGTGAATGTGTTTGTAGAGAATGAACTTAGCTCTTTGCCAGGAATCTAATGTCATTCAGCCAACAGAGTTTCCATCAAAATCGATGCTTCCAAATACATCTGAGAAGAACGTTACTTATGGTTTTTAGGTGGGGACGGGGAAGGTGTGCAGTTAAGGGCCTGGGAATGTTACCCTGTATTTGCCAATCCCAGCTCCGGCCTCAGATGGGCGTTCTGCCAACGGATGGAGACTTCCTGCTGTTTAACAATACATTTTCTGCTTCGCTCCATTTTGCCATTATATCATATAAACAAGGTTAATTCCCAGCTTTAATTGAGCCTATGGTCCTAAGATGTGTTTTGGTCGATTGGATCACAAGTATATGAGGCAGATACTTGTGTTTTAATCCTTCTCTTTTGTCTACTTTCGAAAACTTCTGTCCTGATTTCTTCGAGGGAGGGTCCATAGGTGGGTAAATGTATGGGCTTTTTCAGATCTTTCGATCTAATGACATTAGCTTGCGCACTTTACATATGAATGCAACTGGAGACGACGGAAAAACATACGAAGAACAACAGCTTTCGATTCTGCTCTGATAGCTGCAAGATCATGCCGAACTCTGTGAGTGTGTGTTAGAAATCATGGTGTGAGAACATTGTGGTTGGTAAGTTTTTAGTCTTTAAACCAAACTTGGGTCTTTAGCCGACAAAGTTTAAATCCTTTTTGGCTAGTGCGCTTCCCATAATGTTTAGGCATTAGGTCAGTAGGCGGAGAGAAAGACAGTCTTTTGTTGCTGTTTGAACGCATTCGACCACATGAGTGTTTACAATACGAAAGCAATCCGGTCAAATGCGCTTTCAACTACCTCTGGAATTGGTCAAAAGTGGACAAGCTCAAAACGTTTTAGACCCCGTTTACACCTGTATTTACTGTCGTCCAATTGTGATCCGACTGACCAATACTTGCTTACCTGAACTACTTTCTTTACCCAGACATCTCGGAGGCGATCCTGACCCAGAAAACCCTCGTCATCTCCCAATCATCGATTTTACATTAGTGAATGCTTCAGCACAGCCCAGAAGATAAGAGTGTAATTTGCTAAATAACAAAACTTAAAGCCAGTACAGGACAAATATTTATTCTGACACAGTTTTCGAAATATGAAAAAATCCAGGCCATCCTCGACATTTAAAGTCAGGCAGACAAAGAGATAAAGAGTGAGAGAAGTGTATGAATATTTGAGGACAGCAAGCACTTCACAGACAATGATTTAGGTTGAGCCTCAGTTTATGTCCCTAATTTCATCTCACTTTGGGGGTCCCCGCTCTTTCTTTAGACCTTAAAAAATGTAAAGCCCTTTCAAACATCACCTTGAAAAGAAGGGATTGTGGCTAATTGAGCACTGTAGCAGCGTAATTGGGCCAAAGGACCTATCCACATGAAGAGGGTGACCCTTCTAACCTAGTCCTGAAAAAGAGACAAAGCTAAGGGGAGGGGTAATGTGAGTTAAGGGATTCTCACCCACCCTTGTGGGAGCTTGTTTCACACACACTGCCCAAAGTGGGGCTTAATAACTTAACGCGCAGCTATGTTTTTCCTCTTGAGGAGGTTTTCTCCTTAGAACCCCCAACATTCTCTCAGACCTTTCCATAAGGACTCTTAAGAGACCAGCTTAGCCTTGTCCTGATATACTAAGAGGACGTATAGGACACGCACAGATTTCCATGGTATATGCTGTTTAGGATGTCTAACAATACATACATTTTTGGTTACACTTTATTTTAACGTGATGTTACATTGTACTGAGTACTGAGTAATATTAATTAACTACATGTACTTATTAGAGAGTTACGGTCAGGGTTTGTTTTACAGTTACTTGTAATTATGCATAATTTACTGTTATTACTATACGTGCATGTTGTAACATGTAAATGTCACCTTGAAATAAACTGTTACCCAGTTTTTTACCACTTTATTTATAGAAACAGTATGAAAGTAAACAGGCCACAATCGGCATGTAACGTGCCAAAGCACAGGCTCTAACAACCATATTTTATTTACATATATATATTGCATTAATAATAATATATTGCATTAAAAATATTGTTGCAGCACCTCTGTTCCCAGTCTGTCAGCAACGCTCTGGGGTGCGTTTCCCGTACAACAATATAACTCACTGCTCAACCGCCATGGTACAAAACATTGTTGTAGAAACTAATCATGACTGTTCCCTGAAACCAGTCGCACACACTGATCTATATAAATGACTGGATTGCTCATTGCGTTCTAAACTGCCAGCAGGCGGTGAAGCCACAGGAACTATTCGAGCAGCCATATTGGAATTCAGTACCGACAGAGGGCATCAGTGACTGACAGACAAAACCTTGACCTAAAAGGACCCGGTTTGCAGCGTTTTAGTCGCACAGGGTTCGTTTTATTATATATGCGCGCAAATTAATTGTTACTTTCGATATTATCAGTTTTTCTTTGCCTATATTTATATAATATATTGTATTATATAGCAACTTAAATCAGGGCTGCAAACTCTCACGCAATTGACACTGTTCTTAGCAAAACTCTCTCACACACACATATCTAAGCCACTGGTGAGGACATTCAAAAAGGTGTCTTATACAGACATGGATGAAGGCTACTGACACAAATAGGCTCATGTCTGTCAACCACAGGATCTCATAGATGACAGATTAGAAATGAGAAATAAGTCTTATGGAGCAGCCTACGAGTACCATCTTGATAAATTGCTTATGAATATCACAGACACAGAGATCACGAGCCACAAACATTTCACCGGAACCTAAAGAGGTTGTGTCCCAACAAGAGGTGGTCCGTTTTGTCTCTACACGGCCAAGAGAGTAAATGCAGAAGTGTTGATCACCGATTTCACATGCATAAAATGTGGCCTAGTGCCACAATGAAATCACACCATGCTTACATACAGACATACAACCATACACACTTTCACACACTCGACACGAATCACCAGGACACTGCGTTCTGCCCTTGACTCCAGCGGCTCCTCAACAGTCTGCCCTCCTGATGACAGCCTGGCAGCAGCTGGCCAACACTTCCTCTCTGCGCTGAGCCCACGCTGGCCCTGCATCAGGCCTACACTAATGACAGCAGCTTCAAGTGATTACAAGCAACAGGCCTCATTGTTCTGTTTGCCTCTGCTACCTGCCAACCCACTGCAGGTCCCCGCTCATTAATTCCAGCCGTCAGATGGCTGCTCGTCCTCTCAGATGGGACTTTGAAATCAGCCAGTTTTAAGGACACACATGGCAGAAGAGATGGGCTTAATGACACAGAATGAAGTCTTACACACACACACAAAAAAAATCTTACAGTCCTAGTTTCAAACAAATTTGAGGAAGACTAAAGCTGACCAACTTTCTCTGGTATTATTCATTCTTGTTCTATACTACTATTTACTATAATGGACACTGTCCATTATATTACATTACATAATATATTGTTAATTATAATTTTTTTATTAATATTGGTGGTTGGTTGCAAACCGTGATTCACTACCATTCAAACGATTGAGGTATATATGATTAAAAATTGAAATTAATACTTCTATTCAGCAAGAACAAATTCAAATCAATAGTTATGTATTACATTTATTAAATTGATCAAAATATAATTCAAAAGAATTAAAAAAAACTTTTATTTAAATAAATTCTTTCAAAAACAATAAACATCTCACTAATAATATAACAAATATATTGGGACAGACATTTTATGATTTATATCAATTAAAAAATATATCTACTGACTGTTACTTCACTGCATGTTCAGTCACATTTAAAAATCCTTGACCTTCCTGAAAGGACAGAACATATGGGCAGTGTGTATTTAAAACCTACCATCATTTATTCAAAGGGTCAAATGATGAATAAGTCATAGATTTAAAAACAAAGTGATTTGGGTCAGAGTGTGCTTTTTTAAGGTGAGGTCAACTTTCAGTAGCACAGGGTATCATGTTAAGAGGGTTGCACACTGACTGCCGGGCAGAAAAGTCTGTTGGTAAGTGTCTCACATGTGCATTCACTCATCCGATCTCATGTGGAGGCTGAAGCCACACTCCTGTCCACCCTGATTTGTAAGCTCAGAGGATCACTCAGCACAATGTGCTGTGATGTCTGAACTGGTCTGACTCAGCAAAAGATGTCAATGTCTATGATAATATGGATAACAACAAAAAAACAAGAAACTGATGATAACCTAATTATAGAAAGTGAGAGAAAACAAACATTAATCCTTTTAGTAAATAATATAATTTAAGTTAACCATTAAAAAGACAATGTTGTCTTTGTCTGCACCAATCCTGCAAAACATCACGTGGCATTGTATTGATGATAAACTGTCCACTCTGAAATAGCAGGCAAGTATTTTTGAAAGGACACTGATTTGTTCTTGCTAAATTCACTATACTTTTGGCTCATACACAAATAGGGTACAGTTTATTTTCCTTTGCTCTGCACTGAAATAAGACTAAGACCATTGTCTCATGGGATAGACCCAGAAGAATTGATTTAATGCTTCAAAACCAATATGACACCAAGGCCATATGAGCAATGCTAAGTGGGTCATTTTTCCTGCCTGCCTTAAAAACAGATTGACATGGGTTACCATACCTACACAATACAGTGGAGAGAGAATGAATGAATGAATGAATTAATCTGGGACTAGTTTTCTCAAGGGCTTTATCTCGATTTTTTATCTAGGTTTGAGTCAAAAGTTCAATTATAAAAAATCTGGGATTATCTGGTTCTGTTGATTGGAAAGACCTTGGTCAAAGACCCTGTAAATGTAGCCCTGTAAAAAGTTTAAATTCTGCTTAAAAGCATTTAATAGCCTCTACTATAGTCATATTTTAAGAAAGGCTTTATACAACAGTTCAAAGAACAAATATGTAAATAAGTGTCACGGTGTGGTGCAGGCAGAAGAAGACGAGGGAGAATCAAAAGTTCTAATGCAAACTTTTACTAACAATATAATCCAGACAGGTACAGAGAGGCAGAAGGTACACACACTTAACACTATGGAGATCGGAAAAGACTGACTGAACAGAAAGGAACTAAATACAAACATTGATGGACACTGATTAACAGAACACAGGTGACACAGATGATGATGATGATTAACTAAACACAGGTGATACAAATGAACTAAATGACAGTAACCATGGATACGAAGGAGTGGCGGGAAAAGAACAAAGGAAGACATGTGACTACTGAAAATACAAACAAACACTGACACGTGACAATAAGTGTCCCAAAGACTAACTTTTTTATTTGTGGAACACCTTGAATTCAGGATCTGCCGTTGTTAGTTCAAGCCTTTGGTACTAATTCAAAAACAGAATGTTAGAACTAGCAATGACGGCTTGAGCTGCTTCTGAGAGGCAGCACGATTGTATAAAATTGGTTTCATAAAACAGTTCCATAAATAAGAAGTTAATATTGTGTAACTGTTTTTACTCCACCAAAGAGAGTGGTTCCAAACAAAGCCAGAGTTGATTATTTAGTTCCTGAATAATTCAATGGTTTTTGCACAAATTGATTGGGTAAATGATTCAATGACTAGTTTATAAAGGCAGTCACTTGTTTTGTTCCCAAAAGAATCAGCGGTTTTGGATAAACTGAATGAGTGAATAATTCAATGACTCATTTGTTTTGTTCCTAAATAAATCAGCGGCTATATCTGAAATCGCCCCCTATACCTTCATTCACTATTTCCCACATTAATCCACTAATATAATCCACCTGAAGGAGTGAAAAGGGAGTGAAATAATTCAGACACTGAGTGCGTCAGAATGACTGTGGATAA
This sequence comes from Abramis brama, assembly GCF_963993115.1. NCBI lineage: Eukaryota > Metazoa > Chordata > Actinopteri > Cypriniformes > Leuciscidae > Abramis > Abramis brama. Next base: position 36,941,726 of record NC_139971.1, read on the forward strand.
TCTTCTGCCAAAAACAGGAATTAATTTAACGCATCCCTCACAGTGCATGGGTATTCACCAGCCAACACTGGTTGGACACTCATTATTGCAGTATAAAATAAAATGTCTCTATAATGTCCACTATGGTTTTGAACACCACTACAAATGGCTGTCCATTCAAATTAATGAGTGTATGGGGAGAGTGTATGGGGTTTATTCGGACACCAACGAACATAGGACATGATGTGTAAAAGAAAAAAAACAACTTTATCTACTTTATCTAATAAAATGTTATATATAGTTCAAAGCTGATGTTATATGTTCAATGGACTATCGTTTTCATTGGCAACAATTTTGGAAATGTTCAATAGCCTATTTGTAGTCATGATTATAAGGGATCCTCCAATACAGGAATATTAATTTAAATAAAAAACTGCCCAAAAAAAATAAAATAAAATGGTATTTATCAAGGCACAATAAGTATAAATATACATTTGGTGCAAAACTGTTAACATGCATCAAATATGATTGTGCATTTCTTAATCTCCAAAATATGCACAACAAATGTCCTGTTTTAATGTTATGACTGTGTGGGTGTGAAAGCATGTACATGCGTTGTGTCTGACATGTTTCACCCCAGATTGTGGTGTTGGCCTTGTAGTGGCCAGTGGTTAAACCACAGTAGCAGAAAGGTTAATACATACAGCACATGTTGCCTTCCACAACAGGTGGTGCGGAGCACTCAACGGCTCTCAGCATTCCTGCCTCTCTATGCTGGTGGCCCCTGGTATTCCAGGATTTACGCTGCCTCCCCACCCTTCCCACTGCACAGGCCTGACTGACAAGCTAATCGTTGGGCTGGGATCCCCTCAGCTATTGATTCCACTGCAACACAACACCTCCCAGTCAATGAAACTGCAATATAATGGTTGAGCTGCGAAGAAAAGGGGAGGATTAGCGCGTCGAGCAACTGGAAGAAATTTGCTGCTGCCGCCTCCGCTGCATATAAGGCTTCACTCCTCCTTGCAGCTGCTAGTAGGTAGAAACAGGGCGGCACAAATAAAGTGACGGGGAGAGATAGAAATGCTGGAAAAAAAAGTGTCTCAGAGGGTAGTGGCTAAGAAAGGCAAGTTATTAAAAGCCACAAAGCAGAGCCCATGCTGGGTGCGGAGAAACAGCCGCGGTGCAAAAGAAAGCACATTTGAAAGGATGGGGGTGTGCTTCCAAATCGTTCTAATCCTTTGAGTGTTTTATTTTGCTGGGTTTTGTAGTTTAGCAACGTTAGCCTGAGAGGGGAGATCGGCGGCACCTTGTTCAGGATGTCTGCATAGTGGCCACACAGCACATCATAGTCCAAAAGAGACAGTTTAAGATGGGGGAGGGGGGGGGGGGGGATGCTCCCCAATTATTATTATTATTGTTATTGTTATTATCAGCCTCTGTATTAGATAAAACTGGAGAGCTTCAGTGCACACACTCAAATAGTGTAGGTTCTCACATTTCGGACCGATTTGACTTTTCAGGCTTTATAGCGCGCTGCCTGAGCTGTGTACAGCTGAGCAATGGCTATCGATTCAAGTTGAGGAAAAAAAAGTAACAGCAATTAGTGGCTTTATTGTTCCAGTTCCAGTGTTTCAGTCAACGATCCAATTTCTCTTTTGTTTGCACACTTAATTAAAACAAATCTGTTACATATCTCTCAGGGATCAGTGGCTGTTTCCAGCGCCTTAGTAAGTCGATGCAGTAGTGACGATGAAAAATCCATATTTTCAGGCATCAGTGCCATAGGGAGTCATTCAAAACCAGCTGAATATTGACACAATCAACCCGTCACTAAAACACTTTCCCTAAGGGACAGGTGAATTATGTTAACATCTGAAACTGTTCATCTTAGGAATTTCTTGTCTTAAAAACAACAAGAAAAAGGTCTTTCAGGAAAGATTAAACAAGTTGATACTTTGAAGAAGAGACAGAGCGACTGTTAAGTTATTGAGTTTTAAAAGTGAGACAAAACACATGACCCCTTGGTTCCCTCTGTAATACTTAAGATATTGCTCAACTTTGAGGTTTTAAGCGTCTCTCCCTCTGGGCAGCTTTTATGTGCCATAATGTGTGTGCACTTCTGTTACTCGACTACATGACCTATTAACAAAATGTATGGTCGATCAGTTCAGCTGAAATTTGCAAAAACAAAATGATTGTGGATGCTCGTGTTCTGCACGGTAACTTCAAATGATGTGTTCTCCAACGCATCTTTTAGCAATTTTGTTTTTATGCCTGCTCTGTTAAACACAATGGCTGTATAGTCCGTAACACTTCATCTACCCAGAGGGCTACATAAAATCTCAAAGTCATTCAATAGAAGGATCCAATACCATTGTTTTACCTATAGCACTTGGTTTTATTTTTTCAAAGCGGTGGATCGGCCTTCATTGGGCTGACTGTGGTACGTCCCGTAAAAAATGTGGAATTGAAGAGAGGACATCTTTTCAAACTTGTGCACAAACATAATAGAAATATATAAATATACTCTGGCATGAATGTAAATAAATCTCATTAACATCTCAAGTTTACCAACTTAAATGTATAGACCTGATATAAAGATTAAAAACCATAAAACAAACCGTCTGACACACAAGTTCAGAGACAGAGCATGCTCATATCATGATTCCTGCATGACATTTATAGCGCAAGAGCTTGTTAAACAGCGAAATCTGAGCCAAAGTTTACTGACTGGTCAACTTTGTTTGGCTCATTACTCCATACAAGAATCTAGCGGGAATTTCGTCCACCGTAGTGTCACGCTGACATTTCCAGATATCTTTAACCAATCTCAGCAGTGTCATCAGCCTGTTTCTGTCATTATTTTATTTATTTTTTGTATATTTCATAGAGTACCATAAAGTTGGTTAATTGATTTTTCTAAAATAAACCTAAATTGCCAGCAGAGGTCAACAAATGAAACAGTGGCGTTTGTGCGCACACAGACACACACACACACACACACACACACACACATAGTCTCTAATAACAAAGTCCATTCTATTGGTGACATTTGCAACTTGATACCCCTATACAGGGCAAAAATGTAATTGGCACGAGAAGGCCTCTGCATAAAAATAGAGGGCTAGTGTCACGGCAAATGTCAAAGGTTTGACCTCCCTCACCCTCCACACAGCCGGCCAATCCTGATGACTTCTGACCACCCCTAGAGCCATAACTGTGGCTTTAGGCATGCCAGGCCCTGATTGGTCATCATGCCATTCTTCTGAGTGACATGTAAAGGCATCATGGAGGAGGAGTAATGACCTTTACTCTATAGTCACATCTCACCAACAATGTCATGCTGTCAAGAAGCTGTCCGTCTTCATGGAGACATGTTTGTAGAAAGAGAGGAGTTAACTGAAATTTTCTTCATTTGATGTTTCATTTTAGGGACAAAAGCTTTGACAGCTGACAGCATTACTAAAAGGACTGAATGTGGGGGCTTTTAGCTTTTAGCTTTAGACAAATTCTGGATTTGTTTCTCAAAAACAATTGTTTAATAATTGTAAGTAAACTTCTTTAAGCAAACTATTTTACTATTTATAAAAAAAACCCTTAGACATCAAAACAGCATTATTTATCTGCTCCAGCATATATGATAACGCATCTTTATACCACAGAGAGTTAAGTAAATATTACTGTGGTGATGTCATGTTTGATGACACAGCCTTGACTCTAAACATCCACATGTATAGAGCTTCTTAAATGGGGTTGGACCTCTGTGCTGTCCAGACATGACCTGGAAAGACACATTTCTTCCAGGTCAGTGTGTGGCTATTCCCTCTTGACTTGCTCAGTAAGCATAGCGCTCTTTAACACGGTCTAATTGCTATACAATATAACTGCACTAGTTATTATGTACATAATATTTATATGAACGCGAAATCTAAAGAGTGGAAGACATTTACACAAGGCAGCGGATGAAAAGAGTCCAAGATGAGATCAGAGGCCTGGTTAAAAGGTTCAAGCCATCTTCCAGAACCTTCAAAGGTTCTCACACAGAACGTGCGGGTCAGTCAATAAAGCATGTACAAAGAAAAAAAACCTTCCTTCTCCCAGCCCTTCACTCAGAAAACAGGCACTTCAGCGATAAAGCTGAAGGCAGTTATTACATGGTGACTTTTAATACAGAAGCGATTTGCGGTCGCCAAAGCCCAGGCCTGCCCCAGGCGAGCCTCGTGCACTGCTGTTCTAATGGGACCAGTTTGTTGACTGTCAAGATAATGGAGAAATCAGTAGCAGACGGGCCGAGCACCGTAAATAGCAGAGGTAATTAGAGAGCCTGTCACAAATCCAGGAAGGTTTGATGTTCTTGGTGGTGTAAGAGAGGAAAAAAGGTAACAGGTACCAAAAGTGATGACACACAATAAACGTTTATGGGGCCAGTCTTCTGGATGTATTACAGGCCTGTTGACAACTACTGACATAGGCTTCCATATTATAGAGTTTTCTTGATTACTTAAGGGGTATATATCATACTGATTCTGTGCCATAAACATAATTTAGTTTTTCATTACCATTTTCTAATATTAAACAGCATGTTTTGTTGCTGAAGACTTCCAAGTAACACTTCCTTTGCTACAGAGATATAAGAAACTGAGCTGTGCTGCATTTAGTTTCACACAGCAACAAATGTGATTGGCAGAAAAGTCCTATATTGCTATTCTGACCAAGAACCGCCCACTTAGACAGGAAGAGACTGACATGTAAAGCGACCAACCGCAGTTTGTTAGTTTTTTTTCCACACACAAAATTAATTCAAATGTGTCACCTCCATCCCAAAAGGAAAATAAATAAATACATTATTTCACAGACCTAAATGAAATACACATGTAGTTCACTTGATACTAAAAGGCTAAAACAAAACTACCAGACTACGGGGGCGTTAACAAGACAGCGTTTTCAACAAAAAATTTGGTCACTCATTTACACAACAATGGCGTTTTGGGGGCCTGAAAACACACATTTTTGAAAACAGGTTTCGAAGTGCACGTTTTTGTAAAATGATACCGTTATCGTTTCTGTGTAAGCTACAAAAACACAAATTTGTGCATGCGTAATACGTGTTCAGCCTATAGGTGCGTAGTGTTTCTTAAAGTGACATCGCCAACTACTGGCCTGGCAGCATAATACAGCGTTTTTAGTTGTTTAATCGTGCAAAGGAAAAACTTTTCTCTTTCAAGTTCATCATTGTCATGTAAACATACCCTAACGCTAACCTTCTAAACTTTGCCAAATTCAGTGATTGCTCAAACAGCACTTGTAGTATCAATTTAGTTCCCTCTTAACACAACTTCATTTTCAGAAAGATTGATTAAAAAACAAAAACAAACAAATGATCAAAAAACTGTGCCCTGGCTCTTCAAAGTATGCCATCCGAACAGCTGATTAAAAAAAAGAAAATTTGATTATTCATCATATGATTTTTTTTAAAAGATATTTAGGAATCTAACTGACAAAAAACATTTTTTTAATAACTAAACTCCCTTAAAGTCCCTAAAGTGAAGCTGCATAAACTAGGTCAGCCGGATCCGGGAAGACTTCTGGATGTACTTATTATTCGGATCACACACACTTCCTGATGTACTCATTACATCATAAGAAGAATGGCATCTACGCTAATATTAGTCTTTCTGTTTATCCCGTGGTTTATCGTAGTCAGCTGGATCCAGATCAGATGAAGGACCTGCGCCTAGAAATTACCACAACGAATGATGTAGTCAGCCAGATCCGGACCATATCCAGACCAGATGGAGGACTTACGCCTAGACACGACCACAACGCATCCCTGAAGTGTCAGCAGAGATTGTGTCAACTAGACTCTCCCCTGTGAAGGTCTCATCGACACGAAAACCAGTGGCACTGATCCTCAACAAACCCGTCTCCATACCGGCGTGATGACTCCGATCTTCAACCAGATGGAACTTGGTAAATCTTCTGAATGTCCCAATCCAATCTGACTTCTGACCTGTAATGCTTGCCTGAATCATAATCATACACTGTTCGTTCGTTGACCAGAGGAGAACTGCCCCCCGACTGAGCCTGGTTTCTCCCAAGCTTTTTCTTCTTCTCCATTCTCTCACCTGATGGAGTTTTGGTTCCTTGCCACTGTCGCCTTTGGCTTTTGGCTTGGTTAGTTGTGGACAACAATATTATTATTGAACTTTTTTTTTTTACAACAGAAAGGAACCATCACTGAACTTACTAAAGCTGGACTATGACACTATTTTCATCTAGATCTGCTGCCCAGCCAAAACAAACTTTGTTACAATATTTCCCTGTTATCACTGTAAAGCTGCTTTGAAACAGTCTGTATTGTAAAAATCGCTATATAAATAAAGGTGACTTTACTTGACTAAATAACATACATGGTTCATCACACCTACAGTACCAAGATTTAGAGGCAATTTTCTTCAGTCATTTGAAAGGTGAAAAAGCTTGCACTTTTACTGTGAGCTATATCCCATATGTGACATTAGAGCATATAACTTTATAACTCATGGGTATTTTTATATTTGGCAGTCTTTGGATTTATGCCTCCTAAACTACCTTTTTCTTCTCTACTGACATTTTACTCCAGAAATGGGACATCATGCATTATTGTCAATCATTTGCACTCTTTCCAAAAGGAAATTGTAGGGTCATTAAAAAGTTGTTTGGATAACCAAATAAAAAAGATAAAAAAGAAAGAAAGAAAGAAAGAAAGAAAGAAAGAAAGACACAAAAAGTAACCCAGCATAGCTACTAATGAATGGAAGACTTTGTCTAAATGCAGGACAAAGAGATGCAATGTAACCCTAGTTAGACTGGCAGAACATTAAATATTTTCCATTGATTTTCATATTTTCATCTTGCTGCCTAGTATTTCTGTAAATAGGTGAAGGTTTAGCTCTTACGGGGATTTGCTATTTTCTGTTTCTTTGCCGTGAACCTGAGGTCTGCATAAACAGTGGTTCTCTCATAATATTTTTCAGCCCTCAGCGTTTTCTGGGGCAGGCTCCGTCTCTGGGGATTTTACAGAAATATCCCAAATATCAGAGCATCTGACTCTTTTCCAAGACTTACCTTTGCTGGTTCAAAGTGTTACAAAAAAGTCAACCGAAACTGTTTGACAATTGATAGCAAGGTGGAATCCAATCCAAGAAGCTTGCACTTTTAAAAATGGTTATAGTTAATGTCCATGATTGTTTTATATGAAATGAAAGTAATATTTAACATCTAGTTATTTGACAAAGCTGTGCAGTGTTCTTTTTAACTGGACTGTAAACTTAAATTAGAGTCTGCTGTGCTGAATGGCCATGACATAAAAATAGTACTATTATACATTATCGAAGAAAAAAAAGAAAGAAAGTCTACGTTCATTTATAATAATAGCAAAAGATATAAAACTCCATTTGACCAAGCTATATTTTCCACTGTAAAAAATGTTTTTATGTGCATTGGCTTGTGCTTATCCTGAAATGTGGCCAATTCATGACGTGTAACCTTGTTATGACAGGTAAAATATGTCCTGTTTGTTTCTAGTGAGACGTTTTTAAGAGACAGTAAATAAGCTTTCCAAGGTACGAGTGATCAGACAAATTTCGAAGCATCCAAAAGATATCTTTAAAAGATATCGTGTTCAGAAATGCTTGGTATCTCTTTCAGTTATATCCTTTTTTTATCTACATGTATAAATACTTAAGCATTTTAATTAAAAAAAAAATATATATATATATAAAAAAAAAAAAAAAAAAATTGTTTTATGTTGTAAATAAACAAGTAAATAAATAAAATAAAATAAAATAATCTTCTTCCTCTTGAAACACAAATTTGTTCGGTGATGTGATAAAGTAACAGTTGTGGGATGTTTTCTTTGAGTTGTTTCCTCTCAGTGTCTGTGGCAGTAGGAAGTCCGGGACATATCCTTGCCTTGGCCCCATGGGAAGGAAATGGGCAGAGCTTTGTGCTGTTTGTGACCCCTCCATGAGGAAAGTCATGACTCGACCTTGACGCTCTGCTGACAGCTCTGGGCCTCCACAGCTCAAGAGCAGTCATCACAGGCAGGATGACCGCACACAGACACTCCCAAACACAAATATGTGTGCGGACTAGCTGTAAAGTGCCTGTAAGCATGTGGTCTCCACCAGATTATCCAGCATATGGAGTCCAGAGATCCTCCCAACCAGCGGAAATGTTCTTTTTGAGAGCATAAACCTTTATCTCTTCATTAAATCAGTTTTAGGATTAACCTATCCAAATAGGTTAATATATATAATCCTACAATATAAAATAAATGATATTAATTTGTGTATATATACAGAAGGAAAAGTGGGCTAGTGGTCAGTCACACTTACTCTAATATTTCTCAGGTTAGACTTTTTTCCTTAAAGGATTAGGTTCACTTTAAAAAAAACTTTTGCTGATAATTTACTCATCCCCATGTCATCCAAGATGTCCATGTCTTTCTTTCTTCAGTCGAAAAGAAATTAAGGTTTTTGATGAAAACATTCCAGGATTTTTCTCCATATAATGGACTTCAATGGGCCCCAAACGGTTCAAGGTCCAAATGACAGTTTCAGTGCAGCTTCAAAGGGCTTTAAACGATACCAGACGATGAATAAGGGTCTTATCTAACGAAACGATCGGTCATTTCAAAAATAAATAAAAAAGTTTAAGTTTTATAAGCACAAATGCTCGCCTTGCTCTGTTCTGTGATGCGCGTTTGTGACGTCACGTAATACGCAATTACGTTGAAAAGGTCACACTTGACGTAGGTGGAAGTACCGAGTCAGTGTTTACAAATGTGCGGAAGGAGGACCATATACACATATTCAAATGTCTTTGTGTCAGTTTATTGTTTAAATTGCCCATTTTGTGTGCGTATCCTGGGTGTTTTAATATTAAAAAGCCTAAAAGACTCGGTACTTCCGCCTACGTCAAGCGTGACTTTTTCAACGTAATTGCGTATTACGTGACGTCACGAACGCGCATCACAGAGCAAGGCGAGCATTAGTGCTTATAAAACTTAAACTTTTTAATTTATTTTTGAAATGGCCGATCGTTTCGTTAGATAAGACCCTTATTCATCGTCTCGTTTAAAGCCCGTTTTAAAGCTGCACTGAAACTGTCATTTGGACCTTGAACCGTTTGGGGCCCATTGAAGTCCATTATATGGAGAAATGTTTTCATCAAAAACCTTAATTTCTTTTCGACTGAAGAAAGAAAGACATGGACATCTTGGATGACATGGGGGTGAGTAAATTATCAGCAAAAGTTTTTTTAAAAGTGAACTTATCCTTTAAATCAATAGGCACAAACCTTAGAGTTATAAAGGGATTTCAAAAATCTATTTAAATTCACAACCACTACATAAAAATCCACTTTCTAGAGTTCCACACAAACAACTTTCATGTCTGCTGGTGATTCATGTAGACCTGACCCAGGCGACTCATCACAGTCACACACGCAAAGCCAGAAGGTGAAACTTTGCAAATATTTGACATTGCTTAAATACACTTCTCTGCACTCCAGTTGCTTAAAAGCATTCTCCTTTGCTGTAGAGCCATGCAAGACTGCGTCTCAAAAGACAGAACGCCTTTTCATTGGCAAAAGCGTCATTACAGTAGCCAGTGAACTGGATGGCATGCGCTCTCAGTCATGCAACTTTGTTATACCTCAATTCATTAGTTATGTGCTGGTCAATTTTCTTTACAACAAAACATTCACCTGCCCAGAACGGATTCCAACCTCTAAAACATTCTTTTATAGCATTTAAAAAAGAAAACAGTTTCTTTTCACAGTGCATTTTGCATCGTGCAATTTTGGTGAAAGTATTTACAGGTCCCTTAAAACCATGCACTCAAATCAAACCTTTACTGCTCAATGCATGATGAAAAGCAAAACGTTAGCTAAGACTAGTGTACTTAAACTGTGAGTCAGGGAAACTAAAAACATTCCCCGGTAGATAAATCATGGACTATGAATTCTTCCACCTAAAATCCCATCCTGTAAGCATATGTGCTCCTCAGTCTTACAGTGAATCCTTCCACGAAAACACACGCGTTCACCCAAAACACACACGGACTCTCTCACACCCACACCCCGCAACACATACACACACACACACACACACACACACACTCTCTCCGCATGCGTTGGATCATAAAGGTAAATGGTGACTCCCCGGATTTACGAGCCCAGAAAATAGGATGAAACCATTTGGATTTTATTATTCCATTTACTCTTCCCCCGGACCACAAAGTGGTTCTGAGAGCCTGTTTTATGTATTCAGCTGCTTTTCCCCCTCCACAAGCATGTGGAGCCGCTTAAATAAACCATCAAGCGGAGCCCAGCTGCAACAACAACCGATCGATCGGAGGCAGGTTTCACGTCTGAGCGCTGCGCCGCCAGCACGCTGGCTTCAGCAGGTGGGGTGGGAGTAGTAATTTGCTGCCGAAGGGCTTTTGTGTCTGCCTGACTTCAGAAAAACTGTAACTTCTGCCTCCCCTGATAGATAGCCGTGCAGGCTGATAGAACGTGTGTGTTTGGAAAAGATTCGCTGCTGTATAAACAATCGACTCCCTACCTTCTACAACATCTGGGAACTCTCAAGCGTCAGGGCCCCGAAACAAATAACTGGGGACTAGTTAGTCTCTGATTAGGTTTTAAACAACACATCATGCTCTAAGGAGAGCGCCGTATTGCCTCATCAGAGACCGAAGCAGAGATCTCAAATAAAACAAAACAGCTACAACTTACAAACAAGCCTATCGCGCTCTGTTAAAACTATGTTTGCGAGTCTATAACAAGTTAGGAAGTACTGTAGCTCCAAGCTTTAATCTGCATAGCCGCTACTAAACAAGTCATATAAAAAGAAAAACGCCAACCATAAAATTCATAGCTTCCATCATCTGCACCTATTCACATGGGTCAGTTTGCAAAGGTCAACATATCTGGCACCCCTGAAAATAGCATTTTTTTTGTCTTTGCTGTTTAAAAAGATATTATATAGAGGAGAGAAATGATGCAAGCCGGACTCAAACCTGTTCCTGCGCATCATGGCTCAACATAATAATATGTGCATAAAGAGTAAAATAAATGACAGGGAGAAAGGAGCAAACAATATCGAGAAATTATGCAAGCTGGGCTCAAACCTGCGGCGTCCACATGAGCACCATGATACTACATATTACAAAGGAAACAACAGGGAGAAAGGGGGAAATGAGATCAGAAATGACCTGAACCGGACTCGAACCGGTTCGACATAGTAGAACACATGTGCTAAGTGTTAGGTAATGGATCAGAGAGGAGATGAAATAACAGGAAGAAGGAGAGGGGACAAGATTGAGAAATGATGCAAGCAGGACTCAAACCTGTGTCATCCACATGAGCACCATGGCTCAACATATCAAAAAAATGTGTGGTAAGCCTGGTTTCACAGATAGGGCTTAGATTAAGCCAAGATTAGGTCTTAGTTCAATTAGGACATTTAAGAAGCATGTCTGAACAATACTGATGTGCATTTTGGGACAAAACAACAACACAATGGCAATGACATATTTTAAGATTTGTCAGTGTATGTTTCTTTCAGGCAAAACAGCTCAGACATGCATTTTAGCCGGGGACTATGCTTAAGCATTGTCTGTGAAACTGGGGGAAAGAGTAAAAGGAAATGACTGTGAGAAAGAATAAACGAGATTGGACAGTGAAACCAGCCATACTTGAACCTGCATCATCCAAATGAACACCATGGCTCAACATATCAGAACACATGTGCTAAGCACTAAGTCAAGGCTCTGAAAACAGCACCTTTTATTTAATCATAGAGGAAATGACAGGGGGAAGAAAGAGAATGAGTTTGAGAGATGACGCAAGCCAGACTCAAACCTGCACGGTACACATGAGCATCATGCCTCAACATTTCATAGCACATTTGCTAATTGCTATGTCATGGCTCTGAAAATAACACCTTTAATTTAATCATAGAAGAGAAGAAATAACAGGGAGAAGGGGCAGGGGGGATGAGATCAAGAAATAATGCAAGCAGGACTCGAAACAGCATTGTCCACACAAGCAACATGGTGACATCAGTTATACCTGAAACAGTGGATAGGTGAACTAAGATAATGCTTAAAGAGTAAAGGAAATGATAGGGAGAAGGGGGCAAACAAAGTCAGGAAATCATATGAGCCAGACTCGAATCAACATTGTCCACATGAGCACCATTACTCAACATATCAAAACATGTGCGCTAACACAGTACATAAAGAACAATGGCACGAGGGGGGAACAAGATTGAGAAATGCATTGTCCACATGAGCGACATGTCTCAACTTATCAGAACACGTGCTTAGCGCTAAGTCACGGCTCTGAAAATTGCACCTTCCATTTAATCCTGCTTCTCAAACAAACAGCCAGATTCCTCTCCTCCTGTCAGCACCTTTGACTTGTCGGCCTGCTTGTTTAGAACGAGGACTCCCCACATTATCTCTAATCCCCAAGTCTGCCTTAAACTAACGCTTAGATGAATTGAGACTGCGATCTTAACCTTTTTCATGCTTTCAAGTAGAAGACAGAGAACTATCAAAGCATTCCACATTGCATCAGGGATTCCCCATCCTCTCAGCATGCACACCTTTGTAATTTTATCCCACGATGTGTTGTTGTAAACATATGCCGGCCGCCATCAACTGTTTTCTTGCATGGCGTGTGTGTGCAACCTTGAAAAACAACAGATGTCTAGTCACGAATCAATCCGATGAATTCGCATATACTTCATAATGATAATAATAAGAAAAAACTGATCTAATGACTATTCTAATATCAAACAAATAGAATCATAAACTAATCCTTGATTTTCTGTTCACAGATGCACTTTATTTTGATTGGAGCACCTGCCATACAATTAAGCAGAAAGCTGTCTGCGCTTGTGAAGCATTGTGATGTGGATTAATCCGTTCTTGATACAGTACGCTGTGGCTGCTCCTCTCCTGCAGGGAAGCATTAGTTGCAGTGTCTTTCGGCTCCATGATTAATCTGTGTATCCCTGCTGCCTCTTCAGCGCGCGCTTGCTTGTCTTACTGAGAGCAGATAAGGTGTGGTGAGTTAACAGGATCTCTGCCTGCTCTCCAAGAGACCAGAGTTACTTAGTCTGGAGTCTCTCTCTTACTGATTTACTCTTAGACTGATGCGTTATACTTCATGCTTATGTTAGTGAGAGCTGGTAAGATTGCTTAACAATTGTGTTATAGTCTGTGTTCAGTACAAGTTCAGCTCAGTCAACATCATTTGTGGCATACATGTTGATCACTAAAACATGTTTTTTTTTTTTTTTTTTTTTTTAATCTGGGTTACACAGTGAGGCACTTAGTTACCATGAAAGTGAAACGGGTCAATCTATAAACGTTCAAATGTTCACTGTTTCAATAGAGAAGACAAAAAATGTAAACAATATGCATAACATGATTTCAAAGTAAAAAAAAAAAAAATCTTTATAAAGTTACATGTACTTCATTGGCATGGCAACACAATGTCATAAAACAACTGTAAAAATGATGACTTGAGAAGATAATAATAATAAATATATTTGTATTCATTATTTTTAATATCATCATCATGATCATCATCATTATTATTAAAACAATAATAAAAATATTATTTTATTTTATTATTTATTTGAATAAAATAAATAAGTGTAAACAAATTTACTGTACAAGCTTTTATACAATTATAATTTCACAAACAGCTTTGCAGATCACACAAACAAAATAATTAGTATAAAATCTACAATTATTATTATTAATATAAAAATATTATTTAAAATTAGTTTGAACAGATTTAGTGTACAATCTTTTATAAAATAATAATGATCACAAGCAGATTTATAGACCACGCAAAAACAATAAGGATAAAGTATAAAAATAAATGATACATTTATAATCATCATCAAAATATTATAAAAAATAATTAGTTTTAATGGAAGAATTACTGCACAATCTTTAATAAAGTCATAAACCTCACATTTCTGCTTTTTTACAATATTTCCTTCTCTTTTTTTTTGCAAAGAAAACAAAGTTATTTTTTGTGGTAATCAACACTGTGCCACAAATGCTGTCAACTGGGCTTAACTTGTATTGAACCCAGAGTCTTCCTTTGAGAAGGGCTGTCCAAATGTGTGCGGATACACACGGATGCGCGCACACACACACACACACACACACACACACTCATCCAACAACTGAACTTTTGCACCGCTCTTCAGAGCCTGGAAAGCCCCTCCTCCTGCATAAATACACACACCTCTGTGCACACAAACACATCCAGTTCCGAGACAATTTAAGCCAATTACAGTGCGAGGGCAAATGGTTAACCTCCATAATATACATTTCCCAGCCTCCAGCCCCCTGCACTTGCCTGTCATCCCCACAGCAGAGTTATGCACCGCAGACGGGTGTCCCGGGCGACCTGGTTAGAGTTGGCTCAATTCATTAAGCCGGGGCCCGTGCACAGGCCCGAGTTCACACGGTGAAGGCACTTGCAGCAAACAGCTGCCACACATTCCTGATGGGAGGGCCAGGCAGATGTCCAAGGACAATCAAAGGGAGAGGCAGGGGAAAGTTTACGATCTAGCGTTTGCCAGGGCCTCAATGAGCTGCCTCTCCATCCCCTCCTTAAAGACAGGGTGCAGCTGGTGAGACTCAAGGCGCTGTCCTGGCCCGGCTCCCTCTCTCTCTCTCTCTCTCTCTCTTTCTCTAGCACAGCCTATCCTAGCCTGAGAAGACTGTCAATATCAACTGCCTCTTCAGCTCCGCAGTACGAGTGCAGAAGTGGATGGGTAGCCTCTTTGGCACTGCCAAAAGCAACACGGGCCAAGAGGGTGAGTACAAAGATGAAAGTAGAGCTTCACACCCAGACACAATACGACTGCCCACACTGAGCTCAGGAGAATGGCACTTTTGTTAAACTCTCTCCAGATCCTTGGGATATCCATCTTGTATTATTACAAGTGGCATCATGTAGCCTTTTTATTTACAGCATTAACTGTGGCATTTCTTCTTGAACTGACATGATGATGACAGCAAGAAAATGTTTTGGACTCCTAATACAATTATATAATAAATTAAATACAAATACAACATTAAATAAATAAATAAATAAATATTTGCCAAAAGAACTACACATGCTCAGAATAAATACAAGAGAGTCATGCCCTGATTCCATATTCATATTTAGCAAAAATTGCATGTTATGAGTGCAAGTGACATTAAATATTATATTGTAATTAAATATAAACTTATAAAGTCATTTTAAAAATATAATAATAATTTAAGATTATATATATATTACATAAATTAAATAATAATTATAATTATTATTTTAAAAAAATCATACAAATAGCCTACATTAAATATTAATTTAGATAAGAGATTAAATATAAACATTCTCTTATAATATAAAAACAATTATAATATATTCTAAATTATACATTTTAAGACAAATAATAATAATACTAATAAATAATTATATAAAAAGGTGTTTTTTATTGTACCTATGGCACCAAGTCAGTCAGAACTGGTGTCTCATCAAAAAAAAAAAACAAACAAAAAAAACCTGTAAGATTAATGTGCATTAACCATTAATGTGTATTACAACTACAGTGAATGAGTCACAATATAGTATTATTTAAGTTTGGTAATGTTTCTTTCACAACAAAGCAAACTGCCCTTCACTGACGGATGGGTCTTTACTTGAATTAGTCTGGATGACACGACTCTGAATAAAACTCTTACTTGTAAAACGTTCACCAATCAACATGGGATAATACTGCAATGTAGTTTTGGCTTCACCTTGGCTTAGCCTCTGCTTTATCCCCCAAACTTACTGGATGCTACGTGTGTTTGCACTCCTGCTCTTAAATTCCTCATTACACAAAGATTAACAATGCATAGAAAGCTCCTATAGCGAGAAGCCAAGTCTCAACCCCATAGGGGCCCTTAGCAGTTTCTCTTACTAAAACAGCATGTGCCTCGCTTCCCCACTCTCCGTTCGCCAGGCCACATCCTTTTATTTGTGGCATACTTGCACTCTTGAGAGCAAAAATAAAAAAATATTGAAAATGCAAACAACATTTTCTCAACAATTTGGTGCAAAGGCACTTTGTTTTTAATCAGAGTACGGCTTTGAGTATAGGATTTTAATTAAAGGCCTTTCAAGGAAAGCTAATCAAAGCCACACATGATCCCCAAAAACTGTACTTTAATTGAGCGATAACCGCTTGTCGTCATCGTTGGTTCTAGGCCGTTTTGCAAAATATTTCTGTGAAGAATCCCGCAAGAACAAAATAGAGACATTGTGAAAGGAGGCTTGTCTCCAGCTCTATTGGACAGAGAGGAGTCAAAGGGAGAGACCCCACTGGATTTCAAAAGAGGAGTGACAGCTCGTGAAATCCTGACTGAGATGTGTGAAAGACCACTCCATACGCATGGGCTTCCACGGACACTGAGATACACAGACACCCCCAGCCCGCTCTTAACATGCAGCCCAATGATTAAAGGAAAGTGCACACACACATTTCTCCACCTCCTCCCCCTTCCTCTCTCTGTATCCTTTCACTTTTATCCCTTCTTACTCCACATCTCTTACTCCTTCTCTCTCTCTCTCTCTCTCTCTCTCTCTCTCTCTCTCTCTCTCTCTTTATTGTACACAGGCACAGCATGGCTCCGGTTGTAATCACCGTTGGACACAATTTCAGGGACAATTTAAAGACTATTTATTATCTTCAGTCAATAAGAGCACGGATAGACTGACTCTCTGGATGTTCATTTGAAACCTAATGGATAGAGCTTTAAATGCTTCCCAATTGGTTTACAGTTACTGTGAGACTCACTACTTAGTTTCTCGTTTGTTTTGGTTCTGTCAAAAGGGGGAAAGGATTTTCTTTTCGAGCAGATACAAATATTTTTGGATTTTATTTATTCTCAGTGGAGAAAAAGGTGCACAGGAAAAATAAAAATGTTAGCAGCAGAGTTTGCCGGGGCTGACGTGGTATTTTAGACTATTCGATAAGTGTTACAGTTACCTTTACAGTTTCATCCTTTTGGAAATAGGTGTTACAACTTATTGCAACCAAAACAAGGGATGAAAAACAGATAATACAAAATAAATAGTCAAAACAAACACATTAGGGATGTGTCTGAATCCGAATACTTCTACATACAGTATATTATTTCGCAACAAGCACAAACATAAAGCAATATTTTATTGAACAGTGTGTAAAACCAAAATGACTGAAATACACTATTGTTTGATTTTTTATGCTCACCAAGGCTGCATTTATTTGATAAAAAAATACAGTAAAACAGTAATATTGTCAAATATTATTACAATTTTAAAATAACTATTTCAATATATTTTAAAATGTAATCTAACCCTGTAATGACAAATATCTATTTTCAGGAGCCATTACTAGCAGTCATCGTACTTTTATGGTGCTCAAGTAACATTTCTTGTTATTATCAATGTCGAAAATGATTGTCTAATGAATCTATCTATCTATCTATCTATCTATCTATCTATCTATCTATCTATCTATCTATCTATCTATATGGCCCAACATGCCCCAGGCAAACATGGCCTAGATCTCCAGGTGACAGTGACTCTTAATTACCCATGAGAAGGTGGTTAGACGCCTGTTTAGCAGCATGAGTCTGTATTTAGACAGGGCCGTATCACAGTCCGCTCCTCCCTGTACTTACCCTCTGCCCGGCCCACTCCCTGTCTGCTGTTTACACACACATTCACAAGTACATGATAGGTGAACTTCTTTGCAACCTGCAGATTTGTTTACCCTAGCATTAGCAAGTAATGGGCTGGAAACAATAACAAGCTCATTTAGATGTAATACCCCCTGCTCGTCATCGGTGTCATTAAACTGGGTTTGTACAGTTGTAGCTGAAGGAGGAATCTCATGTCGTGTGTGTGTGTGTGTGTGTGTGTGTTGGGGTGGTTGTGGGACAACATGATAAGTGTGACTTAAAAGATTTGTGGCTTTTAATTAAATTGTATTGCTCAAATTTCTAAAAGGGAAAGAAAAAAAAATACATTTCCCTCGGCGAACACACAAGAGTAGGAAGCTAAGACATCGAATACCACATCATTTTTCATCCTGCATTATCAGAACACATGTGTGGGGGAAACATGTCATCAACTAGTCGTTTGGAGTTAAAACTTAAATGCCAGCAGCTATTAGCCGAGCCAGACAATTTGATGAATGAAATACCATTAGAACTTCACATTTCCAGACATCTGAGGCATTCTTTTATTTAACATACAGCTCCCTAACCCTTACAGTGGAGAAATTAATGGTGTTTACATAGCAGCCCGTTTTTTACAATTCACGTCGGCCGTGTTGACCTCTTTTTGTGCGAGATCAAAGGTCACTGACAAGACAACACTGCCTGAGATTTGATTTATTGTGCTGGAAAAGTAATGGGGGGGATTTCAAAGTTTACCAGACTCTGAGCTGTCTTGAAGCAGACTCTTGTTTGGACTGCTGGTTGCAATTTTGACCAATGAGTCTCTTGATCTGACACAGAGGCTAAAGAGGAAGACTAATGGATGTCACAGAACCTGCGTTCTGTTTTGTGGCTCTCAGAAGTAAATTCAACAAACTGCGAACACCGCGAGTTCTACCTCATCTGTGTATACACAGCTCTTTTAAAGCCAATTTCAGTCAATGCGCCAACATGAAACACTGGTATTGTTTTATTAGATATTGTGGCGTTAGTGACAGCACTGGAAAAGAATTATGAAAATGACTGCACCTGTGTTTTGTACTGTTTTCAAAAACATCACCAAGGAGAGGTCATTCCCTGACCCTTTAGATGTATGCATACATGTTCCAAACGGTCTGTAACAAGCAACACTCTACTTCCAGAACATAATAGGCTATTATTATAGGGAACTCAGCGCAATGGTCACGGAAATCAGATAATATCACATGAAGACAGGCTGAAACAAACAGTTTCCATGCTGATTTTCTACTGAATTTTCTAAGTAGACTAAACACTTTTTTTTTTTTTTTAGCTTATTTAACATTAGAAAAGTCAATATATTTGCGCATAACTATGTAGTGATACCTTACTCCTTACTTCCTCACAGAAATGAAATAAAATAATTATTATATACATTATATAATTATTAAAAATATAATTATAGTAAAAATATATTATATTGTAAATTATTTAAAACAAATATTTATAATTTATTTATAATTCCCCAGCTTAGTTATGAAGTGTCTTTTAAGATTTTACGACAGACCGCCACATGCGTGTACACCACAAAATCAGTTATGGCCTTTTAATTTGAGTGCACCTTTTGTATGGAACATGGCTGTGCTTTGCTGTCATGCTATATTTATAAATATTTAATTTTCCTTTTGATTCATTCATTTGCTTGTACTCTCTGATTTATAAGTCAAGTCAAGAACTACAGTACAATATATATTAGCATTGCACTGAAGTGCATTTTGCACATTGTCTTAAAGGGGCCATTTAATGCGCTCTTACAAAGTCTTGATTTTGGTTTTGGGGTCTCCTAGAATAGGAAATAATTTTTTGTAAAAAAAAAAAAAAAACACACATACACTCGTGCGCACACACACACACACCAAATTGTTGCAGCACCTCTTGTCCTAGTCTGTCAGTAATGCTCTATTTAGTTCCTGTCTGTAGACCATATGTAGCCCCGCCCCTTTCAGCATTATGCTTGTGTTCTGTCTTCCCATTTGTATTTCCACAGCATGAAGGTAAGATCTTACTGATTTATGCATGAACCGCTCGTTTTGAAATCTTCCCGGTCTAACTGACATCTGCTCATGATAACTTTTGTTAACTCTATAATAAGTTAATCCACTTCACCACCTAATTACTTAGAAATATACAAAGATATTGCAAAAACGCAAGTTCAAAGACAAAATTCACTGAATTTTGCACGTATGATCACACAGGTGTGATTAGAACGGTCAGTGCATCACATGATCAACAGCTAAATTCAAATGTGCTTTCCTGTGTTGGCTGGCGCTGAGCGCCATAAGCGCTTGTCATTTATTTATATTAACTATTCAGTGTTTCAACCACACAATGTTTATTTTAGGTTTCAGACATTTAAATTCACATAAGTAATAAAAAAACCTACATTGCATGCTGGGGCAGCGTCGCCATCTTGGCAGGATACACGTTGCCATGGTTACTTCAACAGTGAGACCGAGAGAAACAGCGTCAGAGAGAAAGAGCAGGCTTGATATTTGTTTGCATTTTGCGATACGGCGCAGTTCCTTGGGAATAAATGGAGGAGGAGGAAGCGAAAGGAAAGGGGCTCTATCGGGAGAGACTAAATAACAAAGGCAGGCAGCGTTATTTAGAGAAACTGCTTGACAATAAACTGACAGCAGCGACAGCGAGCACAGCATGATTGCAAAAGCAACACATTTCAGCTCCAGATCGCCTTTTATTTAACACAAACAAACAAAATTAATACTCTGCTAGTCAATTAGAGTTGTTTAATTTGTTATAGATATATCTGTACCGCGAAATGTTTCAAGAAGTCACTTTTTTCAATGACTTACAACTGGGATTGACAGAATGTACGATCTGTCCGCTTACACAGCAGGTGCAAATGCACGTATCAGATTCATATCAGATTTATTTCCACTTATGAATGATGCCGGAAACCTCAAGTATGACTGAGCTCCTGACTTTTGCAGGTTTGTAAGTCTTGCACCCAGCCGCAGCAGAATTGTTCATAAGCTTCTAAGTTTCTCAACTCTTGCATTGTGTAGGCACTGATACCATAAACCAGGTAATTGACTATGTCAGGGCTATTCAATTAGTTTCATTCGAGGGCCGCATTATCAAATCGAAAAGTTGAGGTGGGCCGGTGGGTTGGTTTGGGGGTTTATCTTATTTATTGAAACATAACAGTTTCAATAAATAAGTTAAAGTAACCCTAAAAAAGTATGGTATTTACTTGGAAATCTGGTACCCAACTAGCCTGGTAATACCAGACTCTGCTACTTCACTTTGCTTCGTAGACAGAGTCTGGAATGGCATAATAGAGAAGTGTTTTCTCTCTTGCTAGGGGGCGCTTGTCTGAAGTTTAAAATCATTGGTTACCCGTCAGCCAATCACATAACGTTTGGTTATGGCGTGTGTTATGCGCATGCTCAACCGCATCTAACTTCCACTGTAAACACATGTATGATGCGAAAACAAAACCATCGAGCGAAATACCGGAGTGAACATGGCTGTGAACGACTTTTGCAGATTATGTGAAGTAAATCTACGCATCCACGGTACAATCAGCGTCTACGTCACGGCTCTCAGCCTGCCCTCTGTTCGTTGATTGGCCAGCTGTTTTCAGACCAGTGGAAAACAGAAAGCTCTGACGCTGTCTCAGACTGAGTACAGAAGCGAAATGAAATTGAGCGGAAGTACGAAGTCTGATGTAGTCAGGCTAGTACCCAACAGTAGCCTATGCAAATATATAAAACCATAATAAATAAAAAACTTGATAATTTACAGCTGTGTACAACTATTTTCCTTGGAACAAATAAATTATTTATACAAACTTATAGCTGTTGGTGAGAAATAATAATTATTTTATTTATAATTGTTGTGCTTAAATGAAAATATTCTGACAGTGAGACTTGTTAACCACAGGCTACTCACTCCCAATGTATAAAAAATGCCTAAACACAAGTTAAAAACTATACGCACCTTTACAAAGAAACTGACATAATTTCATAACAAGCATTAATTATATATTCCTCTACCCACCTAATAAAACTAATGCAATATAAATCACTATATTTACTATTATACTATATAATATTATAGCATATATATATATATATATATACACTATATTTATGTATTACTACATAGTATTTAATATAAATATTGAACATTTCTGCCCAACCATGGTAAATTACTACAGTAAATTCATGGTAAATGTTTGTAAGGGTGATTAGGGGATTTAAAGTCTTCTAATTTCGTTCATGCCACAGTGTTTCTCCTGCTTTCCTCATCAGTCTTATTGGGAATGTTGAGGCTGTTTCATCCGATCTAATACTAATTAAATCATCGAGTGATTTGTGGTTTGTAACAGAGAGGTTTCTGTCGAACTGAAACGCTTCCCACTGGTTGTCGCAACGCTGTTTAATAATAGTGTCCGGGACCGGGAGTAAACGCAACTCCATGCTGGGCCGTGTTGAAACAACTAGTGAAACAACTGTAAACAGCGCTATTTGTTGTTATACTGTACTGAACGAGAAACCGCTTCAGATTTGTGCGGTGACGGAGCGGTCCGAATGAATCCGAATAGTTTTAGACCGTTATGCAAGCGCGTTTAGAATCGAACCAAAATAATGATTCATTCACGAATGATTGGTATCACTGGTTCAGTCGACATAAATTCGGGACACATATAATAACTGCTGCAATATTCGCACGTAAAACGATTCTCAGGTCAATCGGAGCGAGTATCAAACTGAATTAGCCGCACCGCCAGGAAAAGAGGAGGAGGGAGGTTGGTGCCATCGGGCCGCATGGAGATGATTGGCGGGCCGCATTTGGCCCGCGGGCCGCCGATTGAATAACCCTGGGGTATGTGAAAGGTGGTAGTGCTTCAGGGTCTTTCGTCCATTCTGTAGCTGGCAGGTCGTAGGGGTCCGTGTTGTTGATGTCAAGCAGTCTCTAAATAACGCTGCCTGCTGTTGTAATTTAGTCTCTCCCGATATGGCCCCTTTCCTTTCGCTTCCTCCTCCTCCATTTATTCCCAAGAAACTGCGCCACATCGCAAAATGCAAACAAATATCAAGCTGCTCTCTGTTGAAGTAACCATGGCAATGGATAGTGTATCCTACCAAGATGGCGGCGCCTTCCCGAAATGCAATGCGGAGTGAAACGCGTGACGTCACATTTGCATTCTCTATTTCGGGAGAAGTGGATGAATTCACGTGTTGTAAATCCACAACTAACACAAACTAACACGGCGGCGCCCATCGCGCATATAGCTCAACTAACGCGATCGTATTTTTTTTTCAGCTGGCTTTTTGGTTGATTAGGTCCACTGTCTGTCTTGGTTTTCTCTTGCAGCTGCACAGCCTGTGTTAAAAAAAAATATTATTATTTTTTTTTTTAACTTAACATTTAAGTACAGTACAGTTTTTATTTAACTTTTAAGTACAATACATTTTCATTTAATCTTTATTTAAGTACATTTTTTATTTCACTTTTAGGTACAATACATTTTCATTTATTCATTATTTAAGTTTTTTTTATTTACCTGTATATAAGCAGCACAGTGCAGTGTTAATGTTCAAACTGGGTTTTTACACTGTATAAAAAGGGGCTGACAATAATAAATATTCTTATTAGAAATAAAACTGCCTCGTTTATGAGCTGTGCATAGCTATAGCTGAATAGTTGGGCCTTGCTACACTACTGTATTTTAATATTGGTCATTATGGTGGTACTTGGGAGAGCAACATATTTTCTGAGGTGGTACCTGGTGTAAAAAGTTTGAGAACCACTGCTCTAGTGCATAAGGTCTATATTTAGTTCTTAAAGCCCCGCCTTCTGAAAAGTGACACTTTATTTTGATGGTCCCTTTTGAACAACTTTGCAACTACACTTTTAAGTATCTCTCATTAGACTATTAGTAGACTGTCTGCTAACTTTATTGTGATGCTCTTCCAACAGACATTCTACTGACTAGAAGTAACTTTGCAACTACATGTCAACTTATTCTAACTCTACCAGTCTACTAATACTCTACTAACACTCTAATGAGAGATAGTAAACATGTAGGTGCAATGTTACTCATAGATAGTCAAAAGAATGTGTGGTAACACTTTACAATAAGGTTCCTTTATTAAACATTAGTAAATGAATTAACTAACATGAACTAACAATGAGCAATACATTTACTACTGTTTTTGTTAATCTTTGTTAATGTTAGTTAATCAAAATAAAGCTGTTCATTGTTTGTTCATGTTAGTTCACAGTACATTACCTAATGTTAACAAGATTTTAATAAAGTATTAGTAAATGTTGAAATTAACATTAACAAAGATGAACAAATGCTGTATAAGTGCAATTCATTATTAGTTAATGTTAACTAATGTAGTTAACTAATGAACCTTATTGTAAAGTGTTACCGAATGTGTTAAAGGGACCATCAAAATAAATTGAAACCGCGCAATGTCCTCTGATTGGTCGGCTGGACCAGTGTGTTGTGATTGGTCAAATTTTGAAATGTCTTGCCCATTACCATTACCAGTTTTAACTCAAGACTAACGCAACTTAAACAAGGAATATTGTGATGTGTACATTCCTGGAACAAAACTCAAGACTACAATTACGGCGTTTCAGGGAGTTCAGAGAATAGAAAACAACTCCTGACTTTTGTAGCTATATATAAATATACACACACTAAATTACAGACATTAAAACTTCAAGCACAAGAATGAGATATTGCAGCTAACTGCACTTAGAAAATATGTCAGTATTTTAATGAGCTATAATAATACAATTTAGTATCAACCAGTTAGTGATACAATCAGTTCTATGTTTCTATTAGCACTTTCTGGTTTTGTTTTGGTGCTATTTTTGTTGTGGTACTTTTGTGTCCTTAGCTAACTGTTCAAATCAGGTGTCATAACACTTTAATAATAATAAAAAAGCATCTCCTAACACAATTAAAGGGAGAAAGAGTATGTGTTTCTGATCTCAACACCCACCAACCATAGAACTTTGTCTCTGTTATCTTTAATGATCTCTGGAATTGTGCACAAACAAATCTTTTATTAGTTACTGCTACCTATGATATCCCTCCCCATCACCTTTCTCTCAGAACTTACAATCCTCGGTCACAGACTGCGGGGTTGAGGTGAACTTTAAGACCTGGGGGAGTTTGACCATCTGCTGGAATGCAGAGGTAGGCCTGTAAATTAGGGCCCCTAATGAAAACTCTCTGGTGTCCAACTCCAGCAATCATCTGGTTAAAATCAACCAGTAATTCCACAAATTTCCCCAACCCCTCTCTCAGCCCTCAACGCCTAATTTAGAGGAAAAGAATGCGTTCCGCTCTAAACACCTGCATTTTGAACTCTACAGAAACTGTGATCTATTCTCGTCTGCAATCACATCTTTAGGAAGATTTAATATTGCATATATAATGCAAGCAACAATGTATTCTAACGACTAAAGGATCACTGCAATCTTTTGAGGTCATCTAAATTCTTAAATAATTATATACGCAATTATGCGTGTGCATTTTTTTGCTGCAAGTTTTGATTGGAGAAATTAGCTGTCTATGCAAAACATCTGTATACTGTATACTTGTATTACATATTGTAGGATATGTCAATACTACAACAATACCTGAATTATGAAGGTCATGTGAATTATCAATATAAAACAAAGCAAAATCAAAGAATGTTAATTAATTGAGGACAAATTGATATATAAAAGTCTTGAACAATTATAGATTTGAAACAGACAGATGATGGGAGGCCCAGATATGTGTGTGTGTTTTTTCCTTTGGCTTAAAACAATAAGAGCTGGAAAAGTCTTAACCTGTTAAACATCTCCCCTCTCAAACAGTTACAACTTTCCTTCGAGTTATTCAACCTTTCACCCACTGGGCCCCCTGATTCTGACCTCTCACCACATGCCATTTGCTTAAAAACTACTCTGCCGCCAACGACCTCTGGAATCTGCTACGCATTACAGCAAAAGACCAGGGATAAGGACACAGTAGATTGGTGGTTTGCCCGGTTATTAGTTTGCTGATATAGTTTTACTGGGGTCAAATGCAATGGCTGAGAAAACAGGTTGTGGGGGTGAAAAACACACTGTGTTAAGAAACTCTCTTCCGGATGTCTGATTATGTGATAAACGTGTTTTCTTATTTTAGAATATGCCGCTTTTTTTCTTTTCTTTCAGTTGTACTGTGATATAACCACTGAACAATGAACAAACTCTGGGGCCTATTAGTGTTAACATGCTGGACAAAATCGCTTCAATTGAATTATCCAGGTCAAGTAGTCTAAAATTAGGCTTCAGTTGGACTAAACGACTTTTAAAATGTCCAATGGCGGCTCGTCAGGGAGGCGAATATGGGAGAAATTCCCAGTTTATTTCATGTCTAACAATGTGTATTTCTTGATTGTAATTTCACCACTGTAACACCATAAAATATTACTGAAGTCAGAACCACCACTGTTTTAATTACAATCATTCGGAAAACTGTGCTGAGGGGCGAGTGTGAGGGCATAGAGAAGTTGACGGGGGACGCAGAATTCATAGCCGAAGTCTTTTGCCTCCGTTGGAATTTTTTTTTTGCCAAACATGATCACAATCGAGTATTTCGCTTTCAGTAGTTAGTGTTGAGAAAAAAAATACATCGAAGAGGCGGCTAGCCTCCCTTGGTATATCAACCAATCATCGTAGAGACCTACATTAGGTGATAGGTACATTAGTTTGAACTGCTACCGCTGATGTACCAATTACCTTAATTATTGAGGGTTGAGATATTAAATATTTGATCGGCAACAAATTTACTGAGCTAACATTCGAACAGCAGCACCAAAAAAAAAAGTACATTATATATAGGCTACAGCAATAAGCTTCACTAAACGGCGGAACATTTTAACATGGACATTTAAAAGGACAGAAGGATGAATTGTTGCTTCAAATGATAGGTTAGGTGACGATTAATAAGATTTATTTTGTCTTGCTGTATGTGTGTAGTTAACATTTTCTGTCTAAAAGTGACCCCAAAAAAGCCATTTTTAAAGCAGTCAGGCAAAAAAAAAGAAGAAAATTGTGGAGAGGACTGAGTCAGAACTCAAAAAGAAATAATTCAGACTGCATTCAGACCAGATAGGATCTTCAGTGAATAATGATTTAAGTTAAGTTTCAGCCTGTTTTATATCATATGGCTTTAAAAGACCAGTAATTTAGAACACAAGATCTCAACCTAAAAACACAAAATATTTATTTGGAGATAATAAGTACACACCAACACTAAATTCCCTTAAAGTTTCTCTATTCTGGTTGATCAGTCAGTAATGTCCTGCCATATTTACTTTGTGTCCTGTAACTCCACCCTTTAGAGAATGATCCAATAATGATCAAACAGCCTGATACGACATTAGTTAGTTGCACATACAGTCTTCCTTTTTTCCCAGTTTTTTTTTAGAACTTTTTACAGATCTAATTTTCCCTCCAGCTCCCAGTACCTTTTATTTTGGTTTTGTTTGTTTGTTTCTGTTGCTTCAGTTGGTAGGGGGAACGTCACAGAGAGCAGAGGCGCTGGTGTATAGAGCACTGTCGCTTGTCTCTCCTGAAAGCTTTTGTTTCCCCCAGGCTCTCCATTCATTACAAAGCCTTTGGTGAGAGGAGACATAAAGAAAGGCCCTGACCCTGGTGTGAGCCCTTTGACCTCTCTGGAGCCAAGAGGTCAGATTCACAAGCCACTGGGCAGTCGCTATTCGTTGACCGCAGGGCTCTTGCAAACGAATGGCTGCGGAAGAGGAGGCTGAATGGAGGAAAGACGGTGGGAAAATGTGGTAATTTATAGAAGTGGGGAGTCCATTTCAAAAGAGGCCATGCTGGATCAGCTGACAGACGGGTCAGAGGTGCTGTTTGGGCCTGATTTCTTGGCAATGTTACTGTAACATCTGCGTGTTAAGAGACTTCTGGGACCAAAACTTTTTGACCTCTCGGGGTCACGGAATGGGAAAAAGCAAGCGGTTAGATTGTTGGATGTCAATGGCCAATGTTTGACTTGTAGTCCTCAAGGGTTATGAGCTTTGAGCTTTCCCCCCTTACTTACAAAAAAAGATATTTATATCCTGATCCCACTTAATGTAAAAGTGTACACACTGACAACAAAAACAGAAAAGGGGAATTTTCAACTGAAATCTCTCATGTAAAAAAAGTGCTAAATGAAGAAACAAACACCATCTACAAATATATAATATATAATAAATATATAATAATATAAATTATGTCCATAAGATGTCCGTGTTCTTATCCAGTGTTCTGAATTATGAATAAATAATAATAATTATTATTATTATTATACCATATTATCAATAATATTAGTAAATTACGTGGAACATCCATGTGTTCTAATCCAGTGATCAGAAAAAAACATCATCTTCATCATTATTATTATTATAAAAGCAACAATAATTCTTACACATTATTATTATTATTATGAATATAAGTAAATGGCCAACAACAACAATCAATTATTATTATTAATAATGAACATTAAATAATGAATAAATAATACATTAATAAATAATATTAATATTGTTAATTTTCTTTTTTTTGTTATTATAAAACAAGAATTGTTTACATGCTTATTATGAATATAATAAGTAAACAAACAATAATAATTATAAATTCTTATTATTATTAATAAGAAAGTAAATAAAAATATGAATTAATAATAATTATTATTATTATTATCATCACAAAATATATCATGCTATCATGGGAAATTTCAGAGCCTCAGTCGAGACATTCTTGGAAATCTCAGGCCTTCAGGCCAGCTATTAACCCAATTGGCCTCTGTGGACCTGTAGCTGTCCCGGCGGTTCTCTGGGGTTACCACAAAATTGACCTAAGGACAGGAGTCCAGTATTGACCAGCTGTTGAGTGGGCTCTTCTCTCTAAGCCTGGGAAGACTCTTCTAATTAGCCTCCCACACCCATAAACATGTCCAATGAGCTGGACACCCAGAGCTTATTGATTGAACTGATGGGTCCAATTCTGTGTTCAACTTCACAACGGGCAACAGGGCAGGTGACAAGCTCTGGCTGCACGCCTGCACGGAGTGTCTGTGAAAATGAGCTGGACAAAGATGGAGTGACCTGGTGAATGAAGTATCTGCGGGGATGATTGTTTCTCCTTTCTAGCTGACTGTATAACACAATATTCTATTTTTTTCTTCTCATTTTTCCATTCTTCGTTGGTGTTCCCCTTAGATTTATGTGTAATGTATCTCTATGTGCATTGTGACCGGGTCAACACATCTACAGTAACAACCACTGCTTATGACTCTGATGATAAATGGATGGAAACACACTCTGGCAGACTACAGGACTGTCTCCAGTGTGACATAGAGGCTTCTCTTTTATCGAGGTCACAGGATACAAGTCTTGAGGGCCTGCCCTCTCGGATCACTCCTTCAGATATTTTTTCTCGTCCTTTCTGCCCTCCCCAAGTTGTTTTTCTTTCATTTAGCTGGCCTCCTCCTATAAAAATGCAAGCCAATTTTCCAGCACATTAACCCGGGAGATCTTTAATACACAGGAGTTTTGGTACAAAGGGGACAGCAAGGCCTAGCAGAAAGATAGATGGGCCTGCCGACTAAATGTGGGCAGTTTTCCCACTGCCCTGGTCTCAGTTCGGGACAAAGACCTCATTGAGTGGGATGCTTGACATCAGCATCATAAACTAGTCACAGCTACAAAGGCTCTGACACTTTAAAGCACCAGCTACTGCCCCTTTCCTTTCTATCCCCTGCACGCTGTTTCTACGGCTGCTCCAATCGCCAACAGTCGTTGTTGTTTTTTCTTTTTTTTTTCTTAGAGGACATTAAGACAAAAGGTTATATGTTAAATAGTGTCAACAAGAATACCCTCCTGGAGTCTGCTTTTCTCCATTTCCTCATTTGTCCATTAGAGACACAAGCTATGCTGACCATTTTCCATCTCCATAATCTCCACCTTTCACCTCACCACCTTGCTGCCATTAACTTTCCCGTTTTCCTATTCTGATGGATGACGCAACATACGTCAAAGTTATTTTTACATCATGAGACAGAATGGAACAACATCAATGAGGACAATGTCAAAAGTGGATGGATATGATAAGTAGGGGAAATGGTATCAAGAAATGACAAAAACTCATGTTGCCTTTGTGAACACCAACGTGCAAGCATATCTTCTAATAACTAGGCTATGTCTCTGAACACTAACTTCAATCAAAACTAAAAGACTGCAATTTAGTTTAATAGCAATTGTAATGTAATTGTATATGTTAATTATATACGTTAATAAGCAAATCAGTCCTCTTTTGATACCATTTGAAAAGCTCAAAACATCAGCCTAAAGATGTAAAGACAATACTGTTGAAATTTATGCATACATAATACTAAATATTTATTCAGCATTTTCTTAACCTCAAAACACCCAACAATTTCCTAATACAGCCTGAAGCAAACCAGCATCCAAACCAAACAGCTCAAAAACTGTCACCTGCCCAGTGAACTTCTGTCGACATGTTTGTTATGAATACCACTCTTGCTTTAACCTGTGCAGTTACGGGAGGTCCTTCATTAACTGTCATTACCAGGAATGATTGTTTAGACAGCTCTCGGCTCTCCTGTCAACAGGTAGAGCTGCCCTCATCGTCTCTTTTCACCAAGCAAATCTCTGCAATGGGGCTAGAAGCCCTGATTCTGTGACCCGAGAGTCAGGATATTATTGAAAGAGGCAGAGATGGCAGTGCCGGTTGAATAAAAGGGTGATTTCTGCGCGAGATGTCAGCACAAAGTTGGATTCGGCCTCTCAATGTCAGGCTGGTGAGAGAAAGGGTGCACTTTAATGGATTAAACTCTGAGAGCCAAAGCGCTTCACAGACAGGGACCGCTGATGGATGGAGTAATATTGTAGACGGTTATTCTGGGATTTCTGTGTCAGTGCAGGGGTCCTGTCCACCACTACAGTATTTATCTTTTAAGCAGAAAGGGATGACTTGAATTTGACAATACATTCTCATGTCAGTAATCGAGTTAAATTATATAAGTTATAATTTTCACATTTCTGTTTTAAATCCTCCAAAATAGGCCCCATTTTCTTCAATTGTTGTAAGTAAGCTTAAAGGGATAGTTCACCTAATAATGTTCACATTTACTCGCCCTCAAGTTGTTCCAAACCTGTATGAGTTTCTTTCTTCTGATGAACACAAATGAAGATATTTTGAAGAATGTTGGTAAAAAGACAGTTGACTGCATTGAGTTCCATAGTACTTTTTTTCCTACTATGAAAGGCAATGGCTAGTCAACTGTCTGGTTACCAACATTATTCAAAATATCTTCATTTGTGTTCAACAGAAGAAAGAAACTCATACAGATTTAAAACAACTTGAGGATGATTAAATTATGACAAAAATTTCATTTTTGGGTGAACTATACCTTTAACGTGTATTGAACCCCAAATATCCCCAAAGTAACTGACAATAATGTGCTTTAATAAGCTTTCAAAACACAATAACTCAATTTAAGTCAATGAAAGAGTGTCCTTCAAATATGACAGTTATGAAAACATATTTTGTCAAAACATCTCTCTGTTTGTTCTCCATTCTTGTGGTATTGTATCAAACGTGTCATTCAGAAAAGCTCTGCTGCGGTCCAACCTTTGAGAGGAGGGAAACAGCTGCTTCACATCGCTAACCTTTGGACAACGTCAAGATAGGGAGAATTTGGACAGGTTTGGGCAAGAACGGAGGCCAGAGTCTGTCATCAGGGAGAGATTGCATTGTCACAGTAAAATAACAACGAACAAATTACAAATAAAGCTTAGACCACCTGTTAGATGTGAAAATTAAGACTTTCTTCTGTCCCTTTTCCACCCCCCAGCACAATTCTCCACCTGTCGCCCATGTCACAGGACCCCGCTGCAGATAAGGTGACCCTCGCTTTGAGGCCAGATTGATTCAAATCTTAGCCATAAGGCAGCGCAATACAGCTCAGTCACCATAACTTTGCAGCTGCCCTGTCGATCCATAGGTGAAGTTCACTGCAGGGCTTTTGTCAAACAACCACTCAGCCATGTGTAATCGATCTCTCGTATATATATATGTTCACAAAAAGAAAAAAGTAAAGAGAAGCACTTCAAGGTCCAGAGATTAGCACTCCAGTCAGCTGGTTCACATGTGCCCTTTGGTCTAAATTTAAATACAGTAATGGCTCCAGGGGGCAAGAGAAGAGAAAGGAGAAAGAAATTATAACCAAGAGCAGGCTAAGGGCCAGATCATGCTCACACTAAGGGGGCTGGTTCAGAGGTGGCGCGATTACAACTTGCAGGCCAGCGCTTCAGCATCTGACTCTGAGTGATTCAGGACCTCGGCTACATGAGCACGATGGATATGTCAGGGTGACTTCAAAAACATGCGCTGGCAAGAAATTCTGGAATTCTGAAATTCATTCTTATATATGCTCATAATAACATTTGTAAATTACAATTTTGCATCAAATTAAAGAAAGGTAAAGTATTGCTCATACACATAGCATAAAATATATAAAAAAAATACCTTACATTTTATATATTATAAACAGTGGGAAAATTACTTTTAAAAGTAGTGGATTAAAATATTGCGTTACTCCCTTAAAAAAGTAACATTACTTTACTTTTTATGTCAAGTAAAACATTACGTAACTTATGTTACTTTTTCACACCTCAGGTCTTGAAGGTGTTTTGTCTTTTTACTGAGAAGTTATATAACACACCTTTATTTAAAAAAAACCCCCAACATTTAGAATATTCTGACCAATATTTCCTAACCCCTAGACTATATACGCCATACAAAAGATGTCTTATCTCACTACAGGTTATTATACCTATACTGAACTGTTTTTATTTAGTTAAAAGTAATGTGTTCTGTTACTTTTGTACTTTTTGTCTAAGTGGAGAAGAGAAATAATTTTAATTTAGTAGTTAAAAAAATATATAAAATATATATAGTAGTGTATACATGCACACATTCCTATAGGGTCTATAGTTTATATAATTATAGACAAATCCGGCGAAACACGGAAGTAAAGCAGCGCCGCCATTACTGCGTGCCTTGCTGCTAAGGAAGTAGCGTTGGTCCCGTAGGCGGCTGTAGCAGATGTAGCTGTACGAAATGTTATTTTTATCTATTCATCTTTAATTTTGTACAGTCGCCCTGCTGTATGGCTACAACACTTCCCTCGGCCGGCCATGCAGTCACACACTACTTCGAGAACTTTGCAGTTTTATATTGTTACTGACACATTATGGTACGAGTTCACTGCCTGTGAAAACCGCACGACACCTTTTAATGTGAGCTCATCTGCGAAGGTATGCAGTATCTGGCCAATCCATCCGGAGCTCATGTAATTCTGACCTTCAATCAATGCCCTGTACTTTAGGTTCTGAAGCTCGCATGCCAGATGATTAATAAAATAATGTTGAATACCTGTAAGCTGCCAACTCTCACGCTTTCACCGTGAGACTCACGCAATTGACACTTTTCACACGCTCTCACGCCACACATCCATTTTCTCACGCACATAAAAATCGAGAAGCAAAGAGGACACGGAGACCGACAGACTAGACAGAGCAGGTTAGTTATAAAAAAAAAGCTCAGCTCTCAGATTCTGTCAATTTTATTATGAAATTCAAACAATAAATATTTTGGCGTTTGTAAATGTGACGTGACAGATCCCTATGGCACGTGAACCGATCATGACTTAATAGTAAATAAACACGAATGAACAATGTTAAAAGAAACAGTAGCATAACCTACCGAAATGTATATTCATCATACATAATATCGATCAATCAGTGTTTTTTTAACCGCGGAAAGGGTCAATAAAACAGCTGGAGAACAATTAGGCCTATGTCACATAACATTTACCTCAGGAAAGAAAAAAAGAGCTATAGAGTATTTTGCTAAATATGTGTACTATATTACATATTTATTATATGTTTTCTTATATCATTAAATAAAGTTGTTATTATAATAAAAAAAACGCATTATATTTAATTTGAGTTATTTTTAACCTTAAATAATACTGCCAGCTGATAAGGCTCTCTGTATGTTTAACTTACAGCATTAGGTGAGAATTTTTTTTTCTTAAAAAAATAACGCCTATCTTGTGTACCTAATATTTACCCAGATTAGTCAATATTAAAACAAATCACAAGAATTGAACTGAATTGAAATCCTGAAATTGTTTCAAGCAATAATAAAAAAAAACGTACCAGAAATTGTACCATATAATATAAACATTGCAACATGTTGTCACTAAACCTAATAAAATTCAGTTTAGTAACTAAAATGTTTTGACAATCACAATATTTAAGCCCCAGGATCCGCTTTCATTGAAATGTCATTAGAGGACACCGGCAAGTGTCACACCCTCACACTTCGCAGGCACGCAGTAATGGCGGCAGGCAAGATGGCGGCGCCCATAGAGTTCGTGGCGGATTTGTGTATAGTATATTTTTATAATTATATATGCTGCATATTCTTACTTTATGTATAATATATTGCCATTAAGAATGTTTTTTTATAGACTGTTTTGTTCTTTGTATCCGAGTGCCTAATAGAAGGAATGTCAAATTGCATCACAACAGGAGGCTTTGCAAGTATTTGTGTGGGTTTTTTTTGTGTGTGTGTATTTGAAAGTGATATGAAAACCCTAGTAGCAGAGGTCATTTTTGCTCTACCTGAGTAATTTAATGTAATCTGCTACCAAACTTTAGCGATGGCAACTCGATTCACTTAGGCCCTGTTTACACCTGGTATTAAGATGTGTTGACTACACTAAATGCAGATGTAAACGGTCTAAAATGTTGAGCTTGTCCACTTTCGGCCACTTCCAGAGATAGTTGAAAACGCATTTGACCAGGATTGCTTTCGTAGTGTAAACACTCATGTGGTCCAATGTGTTCGAACAGCAACAAAAGACCGCCTTATTTGCCGCCTTTGCGTGAGCTTATTTTGTCCATTAGATCGAAAGTTCTGAAAAAAGCCCATGCATTTACATGCCTATAGACCAGGGGTGGGCAAACTACGGCCCGCGGGCCACATACGGCCCGTTAGGCTGTTTAATCCGGCCCGTCGAGTATTTAATTTTTTTTTCTTAAGATCACATTCATTTTGCCTTTTTCTTGCAATACTTTGCGTTATATATATATATATAGCCTATATATTGCGTTGCATATATTTGACAATCGGAATATCAGATATTTCATGCCATAGCTAACAAATGTAAAAAAGGAAAAATGACATGAAAGCAGATTGTGTTGTGGCTGCGGTGTGTCACGTAACAAGCAATGACGCGTCACCATGGAAACCAAACAGACAGCGACTTAAGCGCATAGACTTGATGCACGTTAATGTTTTTTCCTTTTTTGGAAACTCGCAGAGAAAAAAATGTTTGGTAACCGCTTGTACACCCGTTTAGTTTTTCCTTTGATTTTTCTGCTATTTAGTTTCTTTGCTCCTCTGGATTTGTGGATGTATCCTGACTGATTCCGTTTACTACGCTCCCGTCTGCCAT
Source organism: Abramis brama (assembly GCF_963993115.1). NCBI lineage: Eukaryota > Metazoa > Chordata > Actinopteri > Cypriniformes > Leuciscidae > Abramis > Abramis brama. The sequence continues at coordinate 36,977,126 of NC_139971.1, forward strand.
GTAACGTTACAGAACCCGGTTTTGTTCATTAAATGTTCTGATCTGACTTTGCTTTTTATGTTTTATTTTACTTAAAATAAATTTGTATATTCGTTTATTTCGTTTTTTCCACAAATGACTTTTGTAAGTGCAAATTGATTGCCATATGCAGTTTTAATAAAGTTGAATTAACGTAACCTTCTGTCATTTTTACTCTTCTAAGTGTACACTTGCAGGTGTTTTGTTTCTAATTTACTGTTAGGCCCATTAAATAATAATAAGGATAAACAATATTTAAAAAGTATAGGCTATAATGATCTAACATCTGACTAATTAAAAATTAACCTCAAAACATAACATGCTAAATATAACAGTTATCTAGCATAAAAAATGTATTGTCAGAATGTCGTCTCTCAGTTGTTGAATTTAAAATTGAGAAATAAAATTTGTGGTATAGATACGCACTTTCATGAGATTGTGTTTCATAATCTGCTACTGGGCCGGCCCTCTGTCAAATTTTAAAACACAGTGTGGCCCTTGAGCCAAAAAGTTTGCCCACCCCTGCTATAGACCCTCCCCTCAAAGAAATTGGGACAGAAGTGGTTGAAAGTGGTATGGTTCTCCCTCATCTGCTTGTGATCCAATCGACCAAAACGCATCTTAATACCGCAGGTGTAAACAGGGCCTAAGTGAATCGCATTTGGTAGCAGATTACATTAAATAGACATACGTCTGCAGCTGCAGTGACGATGTAGTTGCGCTGACGTGAAGCTCAAGCTTGCGTTGTGAAACGGACGTATTACAGGGACCAAATACAAACAAGCAACAATTGTGTTTCTTAACAGGACTTATAGGCAATTACTTTCCTTCTATCTTTCTACATTCTCCTATTTGTGTTTGTGTTTCAGGAAGAGGGAAGGTTAGTGGAAGAAAGAACCAAAGAGTACAGCCTCAATCACCTCAACAAAGCTAAAGCTCACTCGACTGGAATAAGTAGAATGTCCTCCAAGCTGTCTGAAACACTTACATTCCAGGTCAGCAATGAACTGTTAACTATTTGACCACTAACCTCCGAAGATTTGATGCCAAGTTGGCAATCATTATTAATGGTGTCTGATTGGGTTTCCCATCTGCTGCCCATGAAACAATAACAGCTATGATGACACGTAATTAAAGCCTGGTTTCCATGTGCGGTGGGACTTACCATGTTTTACACTGTAAAAGAAAAGAAAAAGAAAACAATTGGATAGGTGATTTGTAATGCTTCCCTCAATGTTCTTTGTCCCTTCTTCTCAAAAGCACAAAATTACACTCACTCTATGTGGAAAGGATACTGCTGCTGGCTGGTTAACATGAGGAGGAAGTGTATCTGAGTCCAAGACTCTGGTGTTGTCTACTGTGTCTTGGCTCAGTTCATTTGTGTCTCATCTGATAGCCTCGTGGAAATGTGCCAACCAACCAACTACTGTCAGATTGCAACATGTTGAGACTGAAGCAGGTAGTCATGGAAGGAGGGAGCAATACATCAGCCTGCTTGATGGGCTTCATCCAAAAAAAATAAAATAAATGTAATCAGTCACTGGTTTAGTCTGTGTTGACATTGTTAGTTATAATAATAATCGTTACATTTATATAGCGCTTTTCTGGGTACTCAAAGCACTTGATCAATGCAACGTGACATTAAATCAACATGGACCAAGATATGAGGACAGTAAGGTGAGCTAATGGCAAAAACATTTATGATGTTATCTTGGTAGTTGAAAACTTTTGATTTGACAACATAAAAAAAAAAATCCTCTTTGGATTATAAAGTCATGAGAAAAAATAGTAATGCAAATTTGCATTTGTGTTCACTCAATTAAAGGAGAAGTCAACAAATAGCAAAAAGTGATTGTTTCCAATTCCATAATTATACTTCTTCATTTTACTTTTTACTTTACTGCATTTATTATATTTCTCAACAAGTGGGAAGATGAACATTTTTCAATTAAACCAAGGTTCAAAGATTATGCAAAATCCATGGTGAAATTATGCTACAAGTCCTCTTCCACCATCTAAAAAAAACTCCACACCTATATTAGGCCTATTTCACACCACAAGCAGTGCAACAGCAAAACTATGATGGCACACTCGCTTTGTGCTTTCACACTGAGAGCTCTATGCAATATATTGATTTCTAGGTTACCATTTTTAGTATTTCTCCATTAATAATGGCTATACATTATAAAACTTAAGTTACAGGAAACCGAAATCCAAAGTGTAGATACAGACCATATAAATTGCCTGTCAGGTTTACTCAATATAAAGTGCTATTTGTGTACCTGTCACTGTGTGGGGAACTTGCATGAAGCCTGACAGGCTTTTTTCATACAATGAGTAGTGCACTCCACATGTTGCTTTATAAAAGCCTAAATTGCAAAAAATAAATATGTGCTGCTTGTGGTGTGAATCAAGCCTTAGCATCTTGAGTCTGAAGATATTAAGGACATTATATAAAGAATGTCTAATTTCCTGTCAAAAGTGCCCTCTGCTTCTCCTCCTTTCTCAGGGTAATGTTTTCCTCACTGGGCACACATGCAGGTTAAAGTAACCATGGACAACTCTTTGCCCAATGTTCCAGCCAGCTGGACCTGGTTCCAGCAGGGTCTATACCCAATGTTCTTTGTACTCCTGCTGAGTTCCTGGACCTTTCCTGTCTTCTTTATTGACTTTCAAAAGGCGCTTTTCCATGCAATTACAATGAATGGTGACTGACTATTCAAGCTGTAAAAAAAAAATGACTTAAAAGAACCATAAAGAAATCATAAAGTAAACCATATGACTCATGCACTAAAAACCATACTGTTCAAAAGTTTAGGGTCGTTAAGATTTTTTTTTAATGTTTTTGAGAGAAAGGCTTCATCAAGGCTTCATTTATTTGATTAAAAATACAGTAAAAACGGTGATATTGTGTTATATATTTTAATACATTTTACAAATGTAATGTGCTCCTGTGATGGTAAAGTTTAATTTTCAGCATCATTACTCCAGTCTTCAGTGTCAGGTGTGCAGAAATGCAAATTCATGCATGTACAGTAGAGAGCGCAGCTCAAACAAAACTTTCAGCTGTGCTGCCATTCTAGATTGCAGAAAAATGGGGGGGGGGGGGGGGGGGGGGGTAAATGCATGCTCACATTTAGTTTAGAACTACAATAACATCATGTTCACACAGCGTGCACAATGCTTCTGCACCTTGCATACTGATTTGTCTTAACATGGGGACAGGAGAGCTGTCAGTCAATAAATGAGAAAACACTTGAAAAAGTAACAAATTTTGTTGTAAATGTAAAAGTAATTAAAAAAAAAAGTTACTTTAAAAAAGTAATCTGATTACTTGTAATGCTTTACCCCCAACACTGAGGACAGGACTTGATTTAGCCAATCGTAATTGATTAGATCTTTGGATGGATCTGGTTTGTTGTTGCGGTGATCTCTTGTGAGTGACGGGTTGTCCCGTCCTCGCGCCAGTAAACACGGCATCAGAGACGAGATGCTGCTGCAACTGGGAGGGGAAGCTATTTTGATTAAAGATTATGAGGGTACACGCATTTTAATAAAATAATGATGTGCATTGAAAAATAATTGATAATAAATACTGCAATTAAAAAAAAAATAGGAATTGTCCATTTTGATTTCATGGTGACTTTAACAAAAAAAAAAAGGATATTCCTTTATTATTTCAATGCCCTACATTACACACAGATCAGATGTGGCAAAAATCATTCCGCCCTTCAGTTTTCTGTGCAGGCCCTATTCATCTAGAGCTATAAACTGCAGCCTATGTTTAAATAAACGTCTTGCAAACACATTCATTTTATGTAACAGCGCTCCATATTCTCTGATAGCCCAGGGAGTAAACGCTGATGCTTACATGCATTAGATACATGGATTAAATGTAGAGGGAAATAGGAAAGGGGTTCCACTGGGAGACTGGAGCTCTCATAGGCGTTTCATGCTCTTTGATCCTTGCTGTGTGGTGAAGCAAGAACCCAATCATTCTTAATCACATAAAGTTAACAGAGCATGGCCTGGTATTTAGCTTTATGTTTATCTGTGTTAATATTAATGGCAGTGAAGAGATCTTGACTTGCTGCGGCAGGTCAGATAGGCAGGTGCGACACAGTCTCAAATTTCTGTTTTCAAAGCCCCGTCCACTTCGAAATCCACAGTGTGAGACACACTGCCATCCTTTAAAAAGCAGGTAAGAAAAAAGCTCTCACATTTCCCTTTTCTCGCTGCCTGTCTTTCTCTCAATGGCTGACTTTGTACATAACAAGTTTTCCTTTTGGTGATGATAATGAAGTCTAAATACCACTTATAGCAGCGAATTAGCAGTAATCAGCATGGTGAGTTTTGAAAAGAGGTTCTTTGATCTGTAACAGAGAGCGTGGCTTTCAGGGCCCTGATAGTATCAGCAAGGCTGGAGTGAAGGACAGATAAAGTAATGTGAGCAGACTCTCCTTTTGAAGCCTCTTCATACCTCACAAGGATCTGCCCTGAGTGACACTCAAGCCATGTGGTTAACCTACAGACAAGTATGTGCAGACAAATGTTGCCATTGTTATTGGAAAGCCTCATGGATAATGATGTTTTTCAGTTGAATTTATTGCTAGAGGTCATTAAGATTATCTACAAAAGGGATGATAAGATAGCTCTGCTAGGTACATCTGTTCTTATGTAGATAATTATAGTTTGGGATAACATGCCTATGCCAATATGTTAAATGTTCATATCAGTTTATATTATATGAAACAGATATGATACACACAACAGAATGAAAAGCACTCAAATTATCCTCAACAATTATAGAATGACTACTTAAGACATGTTAAAACTGTATAGTGCCTTTCAGTAATAGAGCTCATTTTGAATTAGGTATTCCTGTTGAAAAACCTCAAACTAAACCTGATTGAGTCCCTCTGTTTGGCTGCTGTATGTGAATCATACATACACAAACAAAAGCAAAAACACATACACACACACACACACACACACACACAGAAAACATTCTGCATTTTTACATTTTCAAAAAGACATCACTTAGTTTGATTTATAAGCTGTTTTCCTCATGGGGACCAAAAAATGTCCCCACATGGACAAGGATTTCAGATATTGCCATCTTTGTACAATAATGTACCTGAACCCACCACACCCCTAGCCTGACTACGTCAGACTTCGTACTTCCGCTCAATTTCATTTCGCTTCTGTACTTAGTCTCAGACAGCGTCAGAGCTTTCCGTTTTCCTCCGGCCTGAAAACAGCTGGCCAATCAACGAACAGAGGGCAGGCTGAGAGCCGTGACGTAGACGCTGATTGTACCGTGGATGCGTAGATTTACTTCACATAATCTGCAAAAGTCGTTCACAGCCATGTTCACTCCGGTATTTCGCTCGATGGTTTTGTTTTCGCATCATACATGTGTTTACAGTGGAAGTTAGATGCGGCTGAGCATGCGCATAACACACGCCATAACCAAACGTTATGTGATTGGCTTACGGGTAACCAATGATTTTAAACTTAAGACAAGCGCCCCCCCGCGAGAAAGAAAACGCTTTTCAATTATGCCATGCCAGACTCTGTCTACGAAGCAAAGCGAAGTAGCAGAGTTTGGTATTACCAGGCTACCACACCCCCACCCACAAAAAACAAACAAAAAAACACACATACACAAATCACTAGTTATCATAAAATTGACTGTTTTTTACCAGGATCATAAGTAAATCTTTCAAAGAAAAGTATTTTTTATTCAATAGTTTTACACAACTTGCTGGTTTCAAATAGCTTACCACTTTTTTTTTTTCCCGATTAGTATTTTTCCTGTATTGCTGTAACTTTTATTATGTTGTTATTATTATTATTAACATTTAATACATTAAATGTTAACTATGTACTTACACTAAATGTTTGTTTTTATATTTTTATATATTAAAGTTTTTTTGTTTTTGCAATAAGTCTAATTTCTCAGACAAACATTTACGAAGTCTAACAAATCATCCATTTTCACTGCAGAAAATAATATTTAATTAACATAACATATTATGTTCAGTGGAGAATGATTAAAAATGCTCTTCTAGATACAGTTTTTTTGCTTTTTGTTTTTAATAAAGGTTTGCTATTGTCCTGTTAGCATTCCCATTGATCTCATTGGCAGGCAGTAGCTTAGTTGGCACATTAACAAACTCTTGACCTGGGTGCTGCCATCTTTTCTTTAGGGCCATTCGAATGGAGACAGTTCTTTGAGCCAATCACATGAGACACAAATGTCATGTGACTGATCATTCTAGCAGCAGAGAGGAAACAACAGTTATGTTACGCTGTTTAATCCCTCAAAAGAAGATCACAGATTTAAAACTTTCCAGTTGCCAATGCCATTGTATTACTATTTGCAGGTGCATACAGATGCAGAAAATATGTCCTGCATCTTTATTATGAGGATTGCTATAACATGATCATATGCACTGCTCCTTAGTAGCCTACCATTTAGGATGCTGGGAATAAGAAAATACGGTCAGACTCAACAGACTCCAGTTAAATTATGCACACCTATTACTACAATGTGTATGTGATTGTTTTGGAAAAGCTTTAACTCCACATCGGCCAGCACTGTGCCATCTGTACAGCTTCTTTATGAATATGCATGCAGCGAGATATGACACAGCCTGCCCCATTAATAATCTTGTCATCTGATTGGAGGGCTTTTAGGTTTCCCCTCCCTCTTTCCCAAAACACACACACACAAATCTCCCAGATATCATATTTGTCAGGGTCAGAACACTGGGATCTTATGTGAGAGGCCACGGCAAAGTACACTTCTGCCCGAAATGAGGGGAAAAAAGCAGCTGAAATGGGAAAACAGAGTGTTATTTTTCTCACCTCTTTTTGGGATTAAATGGTGGTGCAAGATCTGGCAAGAGCACCCTGCAATTCCGCGTGTAAATAAAGGCCGGCTCTCTCCGTCAAGAGGCCTAAAGCGACGCCAGAATGCTGGGGTGTCAGGGTATGCAAGCTGACCTTGAATAGGCAAGAATCTATCGGTGTGGGGGAAGGGGTTGTGTTGGGAAGGCTGACGCAAGGTAGCATTTGCAATCGGGGGTTTGGGTTTTGGGCCCTCCAGTCATCAATCATTCCGGGCCTATTCTGTTCTTTGACAGCTCACTACAAGGCTTGACATTTAACACTCAGGACCCTCGACTAGGATCTGTCCAAAGCCCGGGGACTTCAAGCCCCACAGTCAAGTGAAAAGAATGATTTTCTTTCTCTCTCTCCCTCACTCACTCTCTCTCCCTTCCTCCCTAGTCATTTGCTAAATAGTCCAAATGAAGCTAAGCAGATACAAATTAATAATTCCCATCTGTAATGGTTCAGTTGGGCTAAATAACTCTCCTTATGTAGCGCTCGCACACACAAAAGAGCGAAGAGAAGAAGTCAAGAGGCCTGGAGGCCTATTAAAACACATGAAAGTGTAATAGCTGGAGGTGTGGACGGGTGGGTGGGAGTTTGGATTGCTTCAGTGAACCAGGAGAAAGAGAATGCTTAATCTCAACATCTGAAAGGAGATTATTTTCTTTCTTTCTTTTCTTTTTTAAATATAAATTTACTAACGTTTGCTGTCTTAATTATTAAGAGGCGTCTATTTCTTAATTTCTGTCTGTATAGAAAGAGGTGTTAAATGTTCTTTATGCTCAGATAAGTGAAAGCACAAAGTCTGTGTGATCTACATCACTCATCTGATTAGGCTTTAGCTGCCTGTGGCGATAATATGATCAGTACATAAAGTTGGCATTTATAGTGATTACATGTTAAATCAGTGAGGCCCATTAAAGAGAAAAATGTGCCAAAAAATGTTTGATCCAAAACTGTGGATCCTTCTGTCACCCCCATGAAAACACAGACACACAGGGACAGAAAAGAAAAACCCACAGAAAATTAATTAAAACTTCATATTTACATGTATTCGAATGTTTGATTGATTTATTTATTTATTTATTTTTGGCCCATTAAATGTAATTACAGGACTAATCTGTTTTTTCATATCTCTCAACAGTAAATGAGCTTATGGTCTTCGGGCCTGCAGTTGGCTTTGCTGTTTTATAGGTCAGTAGGTCACTTCAAATAGATTAATATCCTGAAAAAGGACTAGTCAAATCAAATGAAATATTCTGTGAGAGCCATGTGTTATTAGAGAGGACTTGTGTCAGATTCAGCCGCTTCAAGCCATTTTTGCTCTGTGTCAGATTGAAGAGAAGTGTAGACATTCTAACTGTCACTAACCACAATGTCTCTTCTCTGACCTTGACAGTAAAAGTCTGTGGTGATAGTGATGTTGGCTGTGTAGAAGTTATGATATAGCCTATAATATGAATTTGCTTTCTTAGGGTGAATAAAATATAAACACAGAAATTTAATGAAGTATTATAATAATTTATTTTTAATAATTAATACAACTTTCTTAGATAAGACTTTAGTTTGGGGACCAATTATTAACTAGTTTCATTATTAGCATGCATATTACTAGCATATTGGTTGTTTATAAGCACTACTAATGCCTTATTCTGTGACCATATTCTACAGTACATCCCTTAATCCTACCCAATACCTAAACTTAACCACTACAACAACTACATTAATAACTATTAAGAAGCAGTGAATTCTGAGTTTGAGGCAAAAGTCATAGTGAATATGTATTCCCCAAACAAAAGTGAGATTATTTTGTAAAATAGGGTGATTTTTACCACGGGAACAACATAAGTTTTTAAAATTAAAATTGAACTAATGAACTTTTCTCAATTTTGAACTCAAGGCGTAAGGAGCTAAAAAACAGCTAAGTTAGACGAAACGTGTGTACGCATGTATTAGACCAACATTAAAAAAATTACAGTAGAGTACAATATCACTGTTGTAAAAAATCATGCTCAAAACATACACACTGACACACACAGATGCACAAAAGCACACACAGACATGTGCCAGCACACATGCTCACACTAGAGGACTATTATGTGTTAAGATCACATGTACCGTGCCTGTGGCGTATAAATTCTTCACTGGTTGCCCTGTGCTTCTTATCTGTTTGGGGAATTTGCTAGTGGATGCCGATACCATCTCCTCACTGCCAGAGGAGTCTATTCATACTTGTATGTTCGGGGCTTGATGGCTTCTTTTGGGCTTCCTTGGTCTCAGAGATAGACATTTCCTCTTTTATCTTTCCACGCTCTGCTAGCTGAATACTAAACATGCCTCCAGACAGACCAAACGTCTTAACAGCAGAGCTGGCCAGCATTGTTTGCCCCACCATTGTACATGCTCGTCAAGATTCTGAGGGGAACCTAACAGCTTAAAAAAACAGCTTTCCCTCCATACATGTGGCTAAGCTCTTTACCGCTATGGAGACTTGTGAGTTTCACTGCCCTTAGTGACCAGCAGACTGATCGCTTTGATTTGTTCAGAGCAAACTCTTAGTATAAACATGAAAACGTTGTAGACTTTGACTGAAAATGTGCATTTATTAATATTTTGGGGTTTGTTTTTAACCTTAAACCTTCAGCTCAGACCATTTACACAACATAATTCCATAACACTTTAAAACAAGGTTTAATTTGTTAACATTAGTTAACTACATTAACAACAACAAAAATAAAGCATTTATTATTCTTAGTTAATGCTAATTTTAACATGTATTACTACATTACTAAAATGGAATTAAAGGTAAATAATGGACCTGAGGTGACAAACTTATAATGAACAGCTGGACTGTATTTTTTTTTTTTACTAATATTAACAAAGATTAATAAATAATTCATACTGGTATGAATAGATAGCAAATGTTCAATATTCCTAAGGTAATTGTTTTTATTGTGTTTGTTTGTTGTAGGTTTATACTGTTCTTTTTTTTTACTGTACCTCCTCAATGTCTATTTATTGTGTGTAGTTTTGTTAGTTCTTTTATGTTGACGTTTTAATGTTGACTCGATGAGCTTTGCTACAAAAATTCCTATGTACTTGTACTAGCTGTACAGGTACAAATGGCAAATAAAACTTCAATCAGTCAATGAATTGCTTATTGTTCTATCAACTAACGTTATTAATGGGACCCTACTGTAAAGTGTTACCCATAATTTTATGGAAAACTACATTATTTTATATGTATAAAAAGTATGATGTATGTAAAGTAACAACAAAAAAAGGCAACATATTGCTTTTAGTGAAAAATAAATCATACATTTTGTGTTTTATTAGGTCCCCTAGGTGGTGCCACATCAGTGAATCTCTCTACTCAACCATATAATACCACAACACACACACACACACACTTTGCCCTGGTTTATCAGCAGAGCAGACAGCTCT
>NC_139971.1:36992487-37054987 GCF_963993115.1 Abramis brama
CCTTAGAGATTTGGAGCTGGCAGTTTCAATGAAGAAATCCGTGCTGCTGTTGGCTGCCTGGCAGACCTTTGTATCCATTTGTTCCACTTGCCTGCCTCTCAATGAGTTTAATCAGCTGAGAAAAAATTGTGAAAGGGGTGTTGCCCAACCCGCCCATACCTAAGAGCCCTCACAGCGCCAGCACACACACACACACACACACACACACACACACACAGACACACACACACACACACACACACACACACACACACACACCTCCATTCTCTGTGCATCAGAGTTAGAGCTGAGGGTCTCCCTCTCCCCTGTTTCCTTGCGGATTATCAAGTACACTTCAATTACAGCCGATCGATACACTTCTGGCTGGAAAGGGGAGGGCAAGGGAAATTAGACAGACTTTAGGTATGGCTGTGACTACAAAGCAATGGATTAACGCTGATATGCATCTCTTCATTTACATCAGGAATGGGCTTGTTGCCCCTTCGCCACAACCCCCAACTCCTGTACAGCTCCTACGCACACTCGCACAGGCTTTAATTGAAAGACGAGTTTTTGAGAGATTGCCTCTTTAAGTGCTTGGCAAGGTGAGGGCAGCTCTGTCATATACTGTAAGGAGGGGATTAAAGCTAGCCGTTGCCTTACACAGATTTAGCATAAATCTAACAATGTTCCTTTTACTGAAGAGAAGAGAGTGAAGGATGGAGACACTCACCTCGGAGTGAAACTCGCTTCAAAGCACTCAACTCTGTGATAGGTACATTGTGCATTGGGATTATACACTAAAGCAGGGGTTCTTGTTGGGCCTTAACCCCAAAAATCGGGTTACCGATCTGTATGTCAAGAATAAAACGCAATAAAACAAAGATAATATAAACAGTCTCACTAATTAATATGTTTGTGCACCCAATAAAATATTGTCTGTGCTGACTACAGTGTGTTTTGTAAGGTAAATTACTGGTATATATACATATATATATATATATACACACACTACAAATATTTTTATTTATATGTACTATATGTTGCGTCGACACTTGAAGTCCAGTTTAAGAAAAGTCGCGTCCAAATTAAAGTCAGTTTGAACTGGAGAGAGGAAGAGGGGAGAGAGAGGAGAGTGAAAGTGGAGGAAGAGATAAGAAGTGACTGGGTCCCCTAGTGGCAGGAGTGAAGGTCTATGTTGCCTGGCCCCGGGTCATCTACCCCTGCTCTCCCTTCCTCTCTGTCTCTCGTTCTCTCTCTCTGTCTCTTCCTCTCTCCCTCTTCCCCCCACCCTTTCTCTCCGCAGAGGCCATAAAAACAGCGCAGCACCTGGGTCTCCCCGTGTCTGCACATCCGGGCCTCGGCAGCACACAGATGCACTCTCTTTATCCCACACACACAGATGCACAGCCCATGAAACATGCTTAGAGCTTTCTAAATTTAGGATTTTTCTTTGTTTTTTGTTTTTTTACAAAGAGAGCATGTGCCTCTGCTGACCAGATCACAGCTTTTGTCTTTGTTCAAATGCCATTTATTGCAAATTATCATTTTTACTGTAACACTTTACAATAAAGTTTAATTTCTTAACATTAGTTAACTGCAGTGAACAAAACAATGAACAAACAATGAACAATACTTCTACAGCATTTATTAATCTCAGTAAATGTTAATTTCTAAAACATTTTTAAAATAAAAAAATAATGCTCTATGAACGTAAACGATGAACAACTGTATTAACATTAACAAAGGTTAATATATGCTGTAATATATTGCTCATAGTTAGTACTTTTGCATTACTGTATTTCTACCCTGTTGAATTAAAGTAATATTCATGAAAGGGTATAGCTCACCCAAAGATGATGATTCTGTCATAATTTTCTCACCCTCAATTGTTCCAAACCTATGTGAACACAAAATAAGTCATTTGGAAGAATGTTTTGGTCTATAAAATTAAAGTCAATGGGGTTCAAAACAACATTTTTATGCATTAAAAAACTGACATTTATCAAAATATCTTCTTTCGTGCTCCACTAGAGTAACAGTCAAATACAGTTTGGAACAACATAAGGGTGAATATACAATAGAATTTTCGTTTTTGTACTATCCTTTTTAGTGTCAGTGTGAAAAAGTCAAGCCCATTAAATAATAGGGACTTTCATGTTGTTGTTTTTCCACCATTTTAATCAGAAAGCGGAGACCGAACGTGAAAGGCCAAGTGGACAAGTTAATCCGGAGCGTATTCGGTAGTTTGTTGTGATCACTTTAATTTAGTCGTCTGGGCGGTGAGAAGCCTCAGGTTGCAGGGAGCGTTGAACCGTAACCCCTCTGTCCTCCTTGGGTCAGAGTCCTATTACAAGCTCTTTCCCCGAGCGCGGCAGAGTGGTTTTAGAGCTTCACAAACAGCTCAGCCTTCTAAAATAAAGATGGCTCTGCTCTGAAAGCCTTTCTCTACATTCCCTCACTGCCGCTCCCTCCCCCTCCGTTCCCCTTCCCGCTGCAATCTGTCCTGCCAGCTCCCACGGTTTGTCTTTGGAAGTGATCCGTCCCCGAGCGTTCGGCAGAGCCACTCCATGTTCACATCCCCCAAGGGGCCTTCCCTGCCTGCCCACTACCCCTTGCTTTCTTTTGTCAGCCAAATGGATACCAATTAAATCAACTGTTCTCCAATTAGGATTTGGAAAGAATCTATCTTGTTCAGTGTTTCGAAAATCCCAGGCCTGGCTCCCTATCTTTTTTCCTTTCCTCCATTCTCTACCAACCTTTCCTGGAATCGGTTACTTAGAGAGAGTGAGTGCTTATTTCCTGCAACGCGATACTCCTGAGCTGTTTTTTTTTTCTCTTTTCCCTTTTCTATGTTTGTACAATATGTTAACCGAATGTTTTGCCAAACATTGGTTAAATTATATGTTGGGGGCCGTTGGAATTGTTTCGCTTAGTAAAATTACTTTCACGACCTCAATTACCTGTTAATCATAGTGTAGCTTAATGGCCAGTCTGTAAAATAACGCTTGTGATCTGACTAAGCACCGCAATGAGCGAGTCAGTGCGAAACGCCTTGAGTAACCTTACTCAACATTAGTTTCTGAAACAGTAATTTTCTCAACAAAGGTCAAACAATACGCATTAATAAAAACAGTGCATTCACATAAAATCCCACCACGCTCACATAAATTCTCCAGCAACTGCTAGAAAGCAGAACCCTGTGTGATAAATGAAGTGAGGTAATAAAAGAAAGGGTGTGCGGTGGGCCTAAGGGTATCTTAATCTGTGGACGTGGGCCACGGAGGTTGCTTGGATGCCATCCACGTCATTATTGCCTATTAACAGTGTTGAGAAAGTATGCCCTATTGTGCTCCTTATGACTGGGCGACACCCCCTCCTGCCACTCGAAATCACATCCAGCTAAACAAACCACCCAGTGAAGCTTCCTGCCGTGCACAGATTGAGACCCCTGGCCCAGCAGAATTTACAGGGCCCCTTTTCTCTTTCTCTTTCATCTTCTTTTTATTTGTCTCATTCTCTCTCAAACTCTCTGGATTAAACACAATACCGTGCAGCCACATGTGGAGGCTTTAACTGTGGCCTCAATATCCAGATTGATGAAGATTCTGCTATTGTTTGGTAAGCGTGTCAAAACATAGCACAGGCTTAGCACTTGGCTTCCCCGGGTTTACATTAGTAATTCGCACTCACTCCTCACTGCCTACCGTGTTAGAGGCTAACAACACATTTAGAATGGCAAGCGGCTCCAAAAGTGCTGTTTCTGACTAAATCTGACTTCCAATCACTTACTTGCCCTCAGTATTGAATCACTATTGAATACTGTATTGAATAATATGGAATAGTGAAGATGGCCCCAGTCATATTGGATTACATTAAATATCATTATATCAAGGCCTGTTCATTGTACTGTGAGTAGATACTTACATATATCGCAATAAAACCGGCATTAAATGAAAAACACGTCCATTGTTTAGCCTCAGTAATTTGGTTACATCGTTTGCTGACCTTCTCAATGCACATTGTGCACTAAAAGAAAATCAGAAAAGGGCAGAATAAAAGGTTGCTGATTCTTCTGAAATAAGCAATACTGTTTTCAGCTATTTATGTTTTTATACCCCAATTGAATGTCTTCAATGATCAAAACCTTTCAGCCTAAGCTGATGTGCAAGAATCAAAGTGTTCATAAAGTTCTTAATAGTGCGCAGTATACATTCTTCCCACCTCTAAAGGTGCCATTCTCTGACTGGCCACCTGGGAGATAGAGACATTCACAATAACAGTCTCAATCATGCTAAGACGGCGAATTGACAGCTGAAAATCAGGAGCCCTTGCTTCTCATTCATAGCACTGGACAATGCTCTAATACAGTTGCTTGGATGCTGATCTCCCCTCAACTCTCCTGACGGCCCCCCACCTTTGATGTGTCATGCGCTTTTAATATAAGAAAGGGGCCTGATTGTGCGTCTGCAATAAAGGCCCTTTTAAGTCCATTTTGGAACAAAGATGGTAAGTGACATTGTTCAACAAGAGATTGACCTCCAGTGATCCCCTGCAGTGTGAAGGACTACAGGGGCTGTGAGGAGTGTTTGAGAGCGATGTGTAAGTAGGGTCCCTCTGTCTTGTATGGGAATATAGAAAAGCCTTTTACTATTTCTACTCTCTTTTTCTCATATTATATAGCAGAATTAAAGGAACAGTTCACCCAAAAATGAAAATTCTGTCACTATTTACAACCATGCCACAAACCCATGGGATTTTTTTTTGTTACTACAATAAAAAGGATTTGCATAGACAATCAGTTCAGTTGTGCACTACATTACAACACATAGCAACTCAAACAGAATGTATTTTGCTGTTTACTGATAATCCAACCCAATCTGATCAGAAAACAACTATTTTACAAGATGACGATTTGATGGTCCACAACCCTAACCATCAGTGAGGCGTAACCAGATTGTATGAAAATGTACCTATGAGATTGTACGAATACATAAGAATTAGCACCAATTAGCCAAAACATAAAATAGAGCGCCTTAAGCATACATTGGATATTTTGGATCCTTTAGTGAGCCATGATCAGATAATTGATTCAGAGTTGAATTGTGAATGAATCATTCAGACCGGTTTTCTGAACCAAAACAATCAATTAAAACGATTCTATTCAAAAGAATGATTAGTTCAGTATTTGTATGGCTTCAGAAGACTTGAAATACACAGAAGAAAGAAAGTCAAACGATAATTTTCAGTTTTGGGTAAACTATCGATGTAAAGGTGCAAATAATATAGTGTTTCATAATGCAATTTCTAACTTAACTGCAAAAAGAAAACTTCATGCAAGGAAGAAAATCTAGGATAAAGAACACTATCTATTATGCCCACTTTCATTTACAACTCTCTAATGGACAATGACCTTCAGGCCTTGTCCACACAAATATGTTTTCATTTGAAAACGCATATTTTTTTCTATGTTTTGGCCTTTCGTCCACACTGAGATAGCGTTTTTGTCCTGGGAAAATTAAGCTTTTCAAAGAACGCTTTCCCAAGTGAAAAATGTTAAAACTCTGCATTATAGTGTGAACTGTGAAAATGGAGGCATTTGAAAACAATGACGCATGTTTATTGACGCATGTTGACCCGCATACGCATATTCACCCAATATATGTTATGTGCTATTCACTTACACACTGTTGTAGCCAAACACGAGAGCAGTTGAGTTTTAGTATAAAAATAATGGTGAGTGAGTGTGACCTGGACCCATCAGTGAATGGAGAGATATTTTGCTAAATAAAATGACCCTGCCAGAAGAATAGCATGAGAACTTTATTATGTCTGTTCCGTCTTTATCATCTCAGTGAGCTTTTATGAGGTTTTACGCATGCGCATGAAGATGAATTAAGCGTTTCCGACGTTTCAGTGTGAATGAGAAACTTTTGTAAAACGCTTGAAAACCCTAGTGCGTTTTGAAACGAAAATGCCATTTAAAATGTATCCAGATTAATGTAAGCAGCCTCAACTTTCTGTCCATCCAAGTTATAAATAAATCAATCATTAGATTTCAGCTCTCGGCTGTAGCAATGCGTTTCGCCGAGAAGGATGTCTGGGATATAATCATTACAGATCAGGAGACGCACAGTCCAACAAAAATAACATCTGTCTCCAGACATCCATGAACTTCCAGAGGCCTCTACCTCACAGCTGAACTCTACCACTCTCCAGTCAGGAAACCATCTGATTGTGCATTTAATGAACCCAAAAGTACAGCCTGTGTTATTCCAGCTGTGTTCTGAAGCAGGTTCTAAAGTGCATAAACACAGTGAGTAAATATTCACCGGTGCTGTAAATATGGCCTGATTGATCCATTGTACCGCTCTCAATGCCACCTGATTGTATACATGCATAAACTTCACATTTGCACATAATCACGGAGTCAGCTGAAGAGGCAATTGGTCCCTTAATCGTCTTATTTAAGGAAAGGATGTAAGTTCTTGGGTAAGTCATAAACTTGCCTCGCCTCTCCTCTCCTACAGCATATACACGGCCATAGCCTTTTCAGTACAAATCTGCAGCCCCGCTTTTACATAAGATAAATAAATGAACAATCACCGCATTTTTCCACTGACTAATTCCAGAAGACAAAAAAAGAAAAGAAAAAAACAATTAAAAAGCCCTTCTTCCCATCCAGACCATTCCCACGCATTTCTTGGCAGAAGATTCCTGATGATCTCCAGAGGCCTTGCTTCTTTTCCAGTCTACGAGGAACTTGTCAGGAAAAGATCTACATTTCCCAGAGAGGAGTGTAGGCGAAAGTGAGAAGAACACAGCGAGAAGGACCAGCAGGGCGAGCGAAAGAGGGTGGGGGGGAATGGGGGGACAAAACAAGAAAGGAAGAGAGAAAGGGAGCGTCTTGGAGAGACGGAAAGCGAGGGCGAGGTAGCGCTTCTATCCAAATGGGAGCAATAGCCACAGGAAGCGAGAGGAGCAGAACGCTGAGGAAGGGTAGGGCTGAAAAAGAAGGGAAATATTCACCACCCAACTCCTGCAAGACCGTCATCATCTGACTTTTGCTCTTTTGAGGCAGGCGCGAAAAAAAGCGAGGCCATATTAAGCAAGCAATGAAAGAGTTCTCCATTCCATAATCAAACTATTGTTCTTCCAACTCTGACCCAGGGAGCATAAGTGCATGGCTAATCAGTTTAACCCTTCGATACTAGACTTGACTTTTGGCAGTTTCACATGATCTGTGGATGACAGCAGTGCCAGGCCCTTTCTGGGAGAATACCATTGCTTGCGGTACGGCAGGGCCAAAAAGCCCCGACCCCAGAGCCATACTGACCTGCCAGGGCACACCTCTGCCCGAGGGCCTGCCTTAAAACATCAACACAAAGGCAATCTCTTAGACAGCTGCTCCCAGCCTCTCCAACTGGCACTTCTCCCTTTAGAGATGACATTATCCTTATTCTAATGAGGGGTTTACAGCTTTTGTTTTTGGATTGGTGCTGAGTTTTTGCTTTTTGACCCTAATAGGACGGTCCAGGTCAGTAGAAGTCTTTCCAGGGTCAGGGAAAGTGACAGGAGTGTCAAAACCGATTTAAACTGACGGGTGAACGAACAGGTTGGCCAGACTGGTACACATTTCTCTCCCATATTTTCTTTTTACAAGGAGGGACAAATGGGAACTTTTTTGAGGTCTGATGACAGCGATCCAAAAAAAAAAAGTGATGGAATTGATTGACGTGGAAAAAGAATGGGCAAACGAAGGGCTTCGTTTTAGACTAACAACACTGTTTTTGTTTGCGTGTGACCCCGTCATATGGCGGTTCAATGATAAGACTTCTGATTGAGGTATTTTCAATTATAATTAGCATTTAAAAATAGTAATATACTACATTTAGAATTAACATAATTTGTATAAAAAATATAATATAATAATGAAACGGCAATTATAATCGAAACCTACAAATTGTAAAATTACTATATATTTAAATATATATATATATACTGTATATATATATGAACAATTACACATATTGTCAAATAAAACTTATTGAGACAAAAATACTTCTAGTCTCAAATACTAACATAGACATGTTTGTAGCTTAAATTCTAGCTAAATTATAGAAATTATATTGATAGTTTGGTTGAGATCAATACATAAGTCACTGGTTTCCTAAGAAAAACCTCTAAAAAGTGTGTGTCCTTGTTTCTTCTTTTAGAAAAACAACTTAATTATCCTTAATAAATGCATCTAGTGAATGCCAGGCCTACATCTCATATCTTCAGCAGTGTGGTCTCCAGCCACCTTAGACCCAGCACACTTCAGTTTGTCTTTATTAGGCAACAAGCAGCTTTAATCAAAGCTGGGGAGGTTGTGTACTTTCCTCCTTCTAATGTGCCATTAAGCTCTATTCGGTACGACTGAACAGTTGTCACACAAAGTGGAGAAGCCCAAAGTAATCAATGGTAGTTAAGAAGTGTAATTTATCACCTTGCCACAGGCAGGGCTGTGTGGACGCAGGTCTAGTGCAGGCTGGGTGAGGCTCCAACGGGAAGATCAAGTAAGGTGGCGGCAGTGGTCTTACATGGGTCAAGGCACAATTACTCTTCATCTGCCTCTTGCCATGACCACTGACAGAGGCCCAGTTCTACTGCTGCATTATCAAGGTTTATCAATAGAATGAAATTAAAAGCCATTGATTTCTGCATAGGTGTTTTTTTTCTCCCAAACTGCCATACCTGGTTGCAAACACAGAAAAAGTTAATGAACATTTACAGTGGGTTCAAAAGTCTGAGTCCACTAGTGGAAATCCTTCTATTTAGCATTTTTCTCATTTAGAATGTTTAGAATACATATATACTTCATGAAATTCTAAATGATCATAATTTGATGTTGATCTTTAACACACACACACAACAATTCTTTCAAAAGAATTGACTCAAAAATCGAATTATATTATCAGCATAACAATTTAATTTTCAGGTTAAACAGAAAAATGAATTTCAATATTAAAACATGAATGAATTTCAGAATGCCTTAGTATTCTGTTTGTCCGCCTTTAACAACAGTAGCAAGCAAGCTGCATGAACTCTATCGTGTTTTCCAGCACAACTTAAAAATGATCCAAAAGAGCATCTTGTGCTTCACTAGAGGAACATCTGACCAACTGTAAAAAGCCACATGATCAATGTCACAAACTTACTTATATGATTAATAACAGAGAAATAGTGCTTAGATATGTCTTTCATTTCATGTAAAAAATGTATTGAAATCCCACTTTTTTTTTCAATTGTTGAAATATACTCGGATATTGTCTGATCACTGATACCAAGTTCTCCCTCTAGTGTCTGAGACCAGCACTCTAACTTGCAAAATATGTCAGTGGAACAGGAGGATGATGATGATACGTTTCCTCAAGGGAATACAGTTATTTCAACTAGGATCCATTTGAATTGTTTTCACATACTGTAATAAGAAACCTGAACTGATTGTCTATGCATGGTCTTAACTGGGTTTCAAAGTGGCTAGTTTTATTTCATAAACCATACAAAAGTAAAAAAAATATATATAATATATTTTTAATATAAATAATATCACTATCCATAATATGCTAAATTAATTATGTTTATATTTTTCTATTATTTGTTTAATTTTGTGAATCCATTCCCAGATGTCTCTTTAGGTTTCTAATGCTTTGTGCTGCAGCATATAAGTGAATTATGGCATCAAGACATGTTTATCCTCAATTAAACATGTTTTTTTTTTTTTTTTTTTTACCTTGCCCTGCACAGTTTTGCATGATTTTTTGAGAATCGTGACCTGTTTTAGCATTGCTTTTCCCTGCTGTTTGTGGTTCTCTGTTATTTCCCTCCCATTTTTTTTTAAATTGTAAATAAAAGTAAAATGAATACTCTCTTCCATTTTAAGAAAATGAAATAAAGTTCAGGGCTAATTGAATGTTAAAAAAGTTACATAAAACATTTCCACATAAAAGTGAACAAATCCAAACTTTTAATTTTTCTTCAATGACCATTATTAATATGACAAATGTTTTGGCATGATATCCTTATAATTCTAGCTTACAACAATAATTCTTATACAATTATAAAAGCAAACCTTCAAAAATAAAAGTAATGAACAAATTTTAATAGCAACAATGTCTATTTATAATTTATAAACACTCTGTTTTTGAACACGAACCAGAAAAGACAAAGAATCCAGTTTATCCACCAGATGCAGAATGTCACAACTGACTGTTCACAGCCAACTCGAAATGTCAGAAGATGACAGAGGTGGTTTTAGCTGAGCGGAAGAAATGCTTGAAACGGTCCGATATACAGCAGCGTTAATGGCTACGCTAAGAACAAAGTGATTTGTGGCCCAACCCTACAAATGTAAGAGCAATGAAACAGAGGTGACCTCTTGTCTCTTTACCCTGCCTCGCTGTCATCGCATGAACCGCGCTGAGAAAAGAGGGTCACTTCTCAGCACACTGGTTAATGACCTTGATTTTAACATAATTGCATCCGTTCCTTGCGTCGCATCATTTGAACATATTCGGAAAGTTGTTTGCATCACATCATTCGGATTACCGAATAAGCTGAGCACAAGTAATGCGTGGACGTATCGTCTCTGAATGCAGTGAGCAGAACTTTAAAAAAAATGATGTCCTACAATTACCCACAAATCACAGCGCACATGAATGGTCAGAGCCAGAGGTGAAAGAGGGGCTATTAAAAAAAACAAAAAAACAACAAGTTAAAAGAGGCTGAAAAGAAAAGAATAAGAAAAATTTCAATTTCAACTGTATTATTATTTTCATTAATCATAGCCCTGCCTTAGCCCTTATCCTTATGCCTTAGCTAGAGATCTATTATACGCCCCATTTAGCCCCGGCCATATTACCTCATATGTTTTCCCGGCCGACCAAATAAGACTTAAGAGATAAAACAATTTACTGTTCATTATGAGCCATGTCACTGGAATCAATCTATTAACCTGCGTTAACTGGGACGGGGGGGAAGCAGAGAGCTTACAGCCTTGCCTGACAGGAGAGGGAAATGGATATTTATATATTAGATATCCACGATCATAAAGAGAGTTGGGCAATTCAATACCCCCCCACCCCACCCCATCATTCCCATCCCGGCTCCCCCTACCTCAGTGGACGGCTTTATTTTCCCGGTGGCCGAGGCGGCCTCCTCTCGCCTTCACGCAGCCCCTGACCTGTGAAAGATTCTAACAAATTAGCTTCTATTGTGGAGCCAAAGGTGCCATCAATGAGGGGACGCTCGGCTGAGTCTAAAGTATGATGGGAGAGAGCGGGCGGCAGAGCAAAGAGCCCTGACGTGATTGAATTAACCCTTTGTGGAGAATGTGCCTGTTAAAAAAGGGAAGGTTTAGGGAGGGTTTAAAAAGGTTGAGACCGGTGCCTGCTCCGCTTGGAGTGAGAACGCGATCCATGCCGCAAATGTAATCATGCTGCTTTTGTTAGGATCCCCAACCTATGGAAAACCATCAAACACATCAAGATAATTGTCGTTGGGTGCTCAATACTACTCTTTTCTTTTGAAATTACATTTTGAGTGCCCATACTTTTTCAACTGTACTGTGTGTGTTCCTGCATTCAATATGTTTACTTAAACTCAGCAAGCACTCATTGATTGACATTTTTAAGAAAAACCTATAGAAATGTGGGTGAAATTGCATCAAAATTAAGGGATTTTGCAGTAACCACCTTATTTGAATCGTTCAAACAACCCTACATGCAATGCAATACACTGCACTTACTGACTGACGCCCTCTCAATACGCCTGCATTCACGCAGCCTAATATTGCTGAAACAGGGTGATTCAGAAAGAGCTTAATCACCTAGAAAAGCACAGTTTCTTCCCAGCCAATCAACTGCCATGGTTCTCCAGACTTGAACTTATTGACATATCCATGTATTGATGGTCCAGTGAAAAGGCTCATATTTGTATGATAATGAATGTTTGAACTGCGTGTATAAAAGGTCAGGCATCACCTGCCACCCCTCAAAGTGTCTCAATAAGCACATTCCTATTAAAAAGGGGAAGGGTGATTGTGTTTGCCTACTGTGTATTAACCTTACAAGCTTGTGTGTTTGCATTATTCATATCAGCCCACACTATCATGGCTGCTCTCACCCCCCAAGTTTGTTTTCCATTCTTGTCTCAAACATTCGCATTAACCCAGTTCTTTTCTAAGATTCAAGAGGTCGTATTTGGTTAATTTCAAAAAGTAGTACGTGGAGTATCAAAATATAGGAGTAAAAAGTGCTTAGTGACCGCAAAACACGCAAATAGGCATGTTTGTGGCTGTCTAATTAGTGTTAATATATAGATAATATCAAACCGGGATTCATTAAAATAATTTGAAACAAGCTGTGTTAGTGAGTGGGCCTCAGGGCACGTCAGTACAACTCCCATCCGTACGCTGTCTCCACCCACACACACACACACACACGAACAAATGCATCTACATGAATGCCAGAGATAGACCGCTGGACAGAACTGCCTCAGGTAACTTGATGACTGTCAGGGGAGTGAAACCTTACTCAAAGATCAATATGTTCTGAAATTAACCTGCAGTCGCAGTTCTGGGCAGTAGGCGTGCATGCTATGTCTGATTAGCATTAAGCTTTGCTATTTATTTTAATGCATTAAAAATGTTCAACATACATTAAAAAGTGAAATAGGATAATGACTGACATGCTATATGCTAACATGTTACATTAGAGCTAATTCAGCTTCACATTTGTTTTGGTGGCTTGGTCTCTCTCTATCCATATGTCTGTCATTGGTTCCAAAATATTTCAGACCACAATTAAAGTATTAAATACATACAGTAGAGAGAGAGAGAGAGAGAGAGAGAGAGAGAGAGAGAGAGAGAGAGAGAGAGAGAGAGAGAGAGAGAGAGAGAGAGAGAGAGAACCAAACTGATTGTTGTAGTCAATATGTTTTTCTCCAGTGAGCTTTTTGTTTTTCCTAAGCACTTTTTTTGCATAGTAAAATAAAACCTGCTCCAAGTTTAGCATTTAGTTTTTCCCTCATATTTAAAATATTTAAAATGAGAATAAGATAAAAATATATAAAACAAATATTTGATTGCACTTTTTTTTCTTTTTCTTTTTTTTACAGTACATGTACTTGCATAAGAAAGTACTGGGTAATATAAATTAACTTCATGGATTAAGGTTAGATTTACTGTTAGGTTCAGGGTTAGTATCTTTAACCAGTTATTGCAATTACTATAATAAGTACATGAAAATGCTGCCAAATATATATATATATATATTTCATATTTTGATTGTTTAATCGAACTTGTAGGGTCATTAAAAACAAATATCCCCTCAGGACATCACTTTTGGCCACTATTGTACATACATGTTGCTGCATTCTTAGAATTGCCACAATTGACGGTAAAGCAGACATTGACATAAACAAAAAATCAAATGGACTCCGCAACAAAGAGTTCAAATCCTTCATCTGCTCAGCTCAGAACAATGCCAATAATGCCATCTGGCCTAATGAAGGGTCATACGAGCTATAACAGTGAGAATCATGCTTGTACTCTGCATTATTAGTCAATCTACATCGGCTGGCCAAACATTAAAATGTTGACATTGACTCTAACAGAACAGCTCTGTCCAAAAAGTTCTTGTTCATTTTCCAATTAACTCTACAACAGATTCTATAGAGCTACCAAGCGTGGGAACACTGCACAGCCACCCATTTATTTTTCATTCTCTTTTCTCTTAACCAGAAGATAAAACTAGGAGAGGCCAGTTGAAATAAATAATCTTGTTTACTTGAAAAGGTTATATAAGCAGTGGAGCGCTAATCCAGTTTGCATGGAGGAATGTTAAAAGAAAATAGCAATATTTCTGATGTGAGTTCCCACAGCTGAAGGACAGTGCAGCAGACATTTATTTTTGCATGGCTGGGGAAGGTCACCTCTTGTGATATTCTTATTTATTAATTTAATGCCGTAATAAATTTGTTTGAAATGGATGCTCTGGATGCTCACTCAACTTGGGAGGTTACACAAAAATTTGATCCACAACAGGATAAGATTTTTTTTTTTGCTGGTCTGCAAGTAATTTATTTTCTTAACCTTGGGATAGAAAACATGAACAGCTCAAGGCATGGACTTGCTCCAATTTGAACGCATTGTGTTACTAAACCCATTTACCCATCATTATTCACAAAGGAAGTATATCCTCAATCAAGATTTGGACTGTTTATTCAGTAGGAGGATTCATTGCACTAGCAGTCTCATGCCATAGTGTGTAGTTCAGGGTGAAACAGCTTTATGATTCAATGTTTTTTCACAAGCTCAACAGTCAAAAAATTTTTTGTGTGTTTGTGAGCCATTGCAACAGCCATCTCGGAGGAGAAAACCGAATGCAAAGTGTGACAATCAAACAAATTCAAAGGACGGAGTGAAGACGTGGTGACATGAAATGGCTTTTGACGCAGCACTTTTAAGAGTACCGATAAGCATCCTCTTGTGTCTGTCAAATATATTCAAGCCCATGCATCCTCGCTTTTACTGAAGTGCAACCAGAGTTGGGGGAAATGAGTATGAAATGACCTTTTTGTGTGTCTGTGAATGTGTGCATATGTTTGAAGATGAGACAAGGTGCTTGCCTAATCCCAAGTTCCTTTGCGATTGGTGTTGCAAATGTCTCCATCTGGGCTAATCTTCTTTTTCTCATGCCTTGTGAGTTAACGTGACATTTCCAGAAAATTAGCCTTTCAAGTGACCTAAGTGGCTGTCTGTGTATTTAGAGATAGGGGGACAGATAGCTTCTCCTTGTTTGTTTATTCAAGCCGCTTCTGGAAACCTTGAGGCTTGCGCTGTCTGCCACAATGCTCTCTAAAAATTCATATTCTTTTTATGAATGTAGGACTAGCATTTGCCACGGGTGGTAGCACAAAATTGCACCCAGCTCACACCTGTTTTGAAGTACAGAAAATTTAGTAGATAGTTAGAATGGTTTCAATTGTTTGAGTGCGAATATGCGGTCAAAGAGTGCGTGGGATACATGCGTATCCATGAACTCCTCCTAGGTTGAAATACCAATACAGCAACCTAGATTTGAGCTATTTATCATCCCAAGCAACAGAAATTTCTATATTTGTTGTCTACATTTTTGGGAGGTTATTGGTTTTCAAAGAATCATACCTCAGTGTGTACCAAAATTGTTCCATGCCAACAATGCTAACAGGACAGAACAAATCATGTATTTCAGAAAGAAAAAAAGAGAATTTTGCCACCACACCATTTGATATATTATGAATCATGATGATGTATAATAAAATTAATTATTGAGTACCTAACTAAAAGTAGCAATGCAATAGTGGGAAATAAGCTCTAGTGTTTCATATGATTAGCAAGACAAAATGCTATAGTTCTTCATAATTTCTTCATAACACTGTATTGAACATTTATATTTACAATTGAAAGAATTGGTAATAATCAAAACAGACTGATGTATAAAAAAATAGAAGTAAGTTTAACCTTTATGTATTTGAACTGCATATAAAATGTATATCCATTTGGATTACAACTTAATGTGACGCATATTTGTCAGTCATGAAACAGGAAAGAAACAAGTAAGATTTCTGCCCTCAAAAAATCATGGCATGGCTAATTATATTAATTATGCTATTTGATTTAAATAATCATATTTTCAAAATGAATTTATTTAAATTGCTTAGATTTATCATAAATCTGTTCATTGTGAAAACAAAAAAAAATAGAAATGTATATATGTAATTTAAATACATAAAATTATAAATTTATGCCTACAGTAAATTTATCTAGTGTTCATTTGAGTGAATCAGTTTGTTAGAACATGTACTGTATATTATCAGAAATCAACCAAACCTGCTTGACACGCGAGAATAAATCTCATTGGTTCTTGCTGAAGCTCAAACGTGCTTGCGTAACACAAGAATGAACCAAATTGGTTCTCACACGACAAGAAAACATATTTGAGCTTCCGTTTACCATAACTGATATGTGAGTTGATCAATGTTTATATGAAAAAAAGCCTAAATTCAATCTGTTCATCATATAGTGATCGAGTCTCTTCAGAAAATTTGGACCGCTCAATTCGTATGGATTCGTTTTACAATCTCTTTATGAACTTTTTGAAGCGTCAAAGTGGTAGTTGTGAAGCTGTCAATGGAGGGACAGAAAGCTCTCAGATTATATCAAAAAGATCTTCATTTGTGTTCCAAAGATGAAGGAAAGTCTTATGGGTTTGGAACGACACAAGGGTGAGTAATTAATCACAGAATTTTCATTTTTGGGTGAACTATCCCTTTAAAGGTAGAGTTTAGCCTCCCCCTGCAAACACTATTTTAAACATCACTGTTCTGTGGTGCAGAACCCCAGACACTTATCACAGCGGAACGGGGGATGCGGCACATGGAAATGGGTTTAGATAGAAAATTAAGTTCAAAGGTCACGCGGCCCGGTCTGAAGGGTAACAGCAGATGAAATGTGGCTATTTGTTTTAAGCCAAGACTGATTTCATCTGGCCGGGAAAAGGTCAATGTGACATGAAAAAGGGATTCGTTTTCATTGGTGCTAGCGCGGCTGCTTTGCTCTCTAGGCGCCTGTGTTTACTTGCGTATTTACACTTGGGCTTACTAACCATGTCATTATTCACTCGACAACAGCTTCTTCTTGAGGCTGCAAGCTACGGCCATCTGCTTCACGGGTAAACATGTTTGTACTTTTGTACAATGGCTCAAGCTCTTTGATCTTAATGCAAATCGCTGTCTGATGTACTTTTATTATTTCCTCTGTTTCTGTGTTTTCTTTCAGTTGATGGAAAGAAAATGCTATTCACGCACCCATTTCCAATAGCCTTCAAACCTGTGATTTTCAGGTATTATTATTAGCAAACATTATTTAAAATGAAAATGGCATGGGATGTTCAACGTAGGTTTAGTTTACCCAAGGAAATATATATGGCTTATGCCCTTAGCTGCACAACCACAAAGGGGAAAATAAATAAAGGCAAGACAGGATCTCACACCGCCGTCTCGCCTTTAGGGGACCGAGTGTGGAGAGGACACTGGGGTCAGAGCAGTTTGATTTGTATCTGGGGTCCTGCGGGATGGAGGAATACACCAGACTGATGCAAGCGAGGTGCCTCATAGCAACCCCACTGCACCCGAGCAATAAGCCAGGATTCTGCTAGATGAATGAGGCCCATGTTCGGCCATCACTTGCTGTAGGGTTTAGGTGCAATGGAAGCCTTTGAACATGGGCAGAGCAGATGCTGGTCGAAATCAATAACTGAGTTTCAAGAGTTAGCACACTCTAATCGCATTACATTTACATACATAAACTGAAAATCTCAAAATATCTTCTTTTGTGTTCCGTACAAGACAAAGTCATACAGGTTTGGAACAACATTTGGGTGAGTAAATGAAAATTATTTTTGGGTAAATTATCCCTTTTCTTCCCTATTGTGACGTATATACGAGTGTAACGGCTTCGCAAACAAGGCAAAATGTAAGACGGGACTTGATTGTGTCCATTAGGAATCGATTGAATTGAGAAGAGACAATATGTATTGTCACTCAATGTATTTAATTTCAGTTGGCAGTATACTATAATTTCAATACTTTTTTTTAACGGTTAGTTCACCCAAAAATGGAAATTATGTCATCATTTACGTCTTCAGAACAAAAATGAAGATATTTTTAATAAAATCTGAGCCAGTTCTGTACTCTCCATTGAGAGCTACGCAACTACCACTTTGATGCTTCAAAAAGTTCATTAGAGATCATAAAACTAATCCATATGAATTAAGCGGATTAGTCAAGATTTTCTGAAGAGACACAATCGCTTTATATGATGAACAGATTAAATTTAGACTTTTATTCACATATAAACATTGATCAGTGAACAAACAGAAGCTCAACCGAACCTGCTTGATGCGCGAGAACAAACCTCATTGGTTCCTTCAGAAGCTCAAACGTGCTGCGTAACACAAGAATGAACCTTGCACATCAAGCGAGCATGCTTGAACTTCCATTTATCATAACTGATGTGTGCATTGATACATGTTTGTATGTGAATAAAAGCCTAAATTCAATCTCTTCATCATATAAAGTGATCATGTTTCTTCAGAAAATCTGGACTAAACCGCTGAATTCATATGGATTAGTTTTACGATCTCTTTATGAACTTTTTGAAGCTTCAAAGTGATAGTTGTGTAGCTGTCAATGGAGAGACAGAAAGCTCTCAGATTTTATACAAAATATCTTCACTTGTGTTCCTAAGATGAACGAAAGTCTTACAGGTTTGGAACGACATGAGGGTGAGTAATTAAACGGACAGTATGGAATTTTTCGCCACTAGGGGTCGCTAACCTATTTACAATAACAAAGGCGTAGATTGATGACGCAACATTTGCTAAGAATTATGGATCTTGTCGTCAACGTCAAGCCGACCGATCTAATAATGTTTATGGATGACTGAATACATCTATGTTTTTATCATGACTGTGATATAAAGCAGTTCGGGATTGCTAAGAGACAGCTATCAGCTCCACACGCGACGCGAGTCCTGCGGATATAAAAGGAATATGGACATTTCATTCTACCGAACTACACGCAGAATTACTACTCACAGGTCAGTTTATTAGACAAATTAAACTTGTGAGGTAACGCAGCGCTGTTTCACTTGGTCTAACATTACACTATCACACTAAACTGCATTTGAATGTGTTGAAATGTATGTGTTAGTTTGTCTGTATGAGACTAGCAGTAAACTAGATCAACATTAGAATAACATACAGATCATATTCTGACATTTTATCATTGTTGAACTATATAACATTGATTAGTTTTATGTAAATGTGCTCACCTGTTTAATAAAGTACATGTAGGAGCGGTCGAAGTCTCGGACGTGGAGCTCTCGTTTATATACTGTCTATGGGAGCTCTCGGCATCTCGAAAACACCGCGCTGATATTGATTCTCGTTTTAGTTCTCCTTTTTTATCCAAAGTCTGTTTGCCATGGTCCATAATGTTTGAACGAAACAACAACAGCGTGCAAATAGACATTGCGAACTACAAAGTTGTCCGCGTCAGTCGCTTTGGTTACTATCAGAGGGCTCTGGTTCATAGCTCTGGTTGCTATGGCAGTACGAGCGGAAACCAGGGACAACGCGGATATGACGACATTGACGGGTGACAAAACGGAAATAAAGAAACGGGACGTTTCTCGAATTAAATTACAAATTTCTCCTGGTTTGAAAGTTGTTGGAAACAGTCGGGATAATGTAAGTACACAACATAGATACAGTGATTTTTGCTATTTTTAAAGCAAAAAAGTTACATATTGTGCCTTTAATGACAGAATTGAAATTTTTGGGTGAACTAACTCTTTAAGACTTGACCAAATTACATTGAAAATAAGAGGTATTTTAATCTAGCCAATTAATGAATGTGGGAGAGGTGGCGGCGGCAGGGGTGTGTACAGGAGCACAGGCAACAGCAAAACTAGGCCAGGCTGGCAGAAGAGTGATTTGGCGCATTAGACTCCTGGTGGGATGTCTTCTCTGAAATATGCAGCCACACACCCTACCTTTTTGTGGATCAGGCATACAGCAGGTACAGTAATCAAAGGCAGTTTAGTCTCAGACCATCCCCCAACACACGCTTGTTACCCCACCCGATACGTGCCTATAACCCGATGACGATAAATTTATTGGACACCTGTGTTGTGAAACAAGAGGAGTAATTAACAGCACAGACGGGGAAACGTGCAATCACCTTGCAGGGCTTGGGCATCTGAGTATGTGGTCTCTTTCATTTTAATTAAAAGAACACCATGAGAACGCTACTGAAAAAGGTACAAAGAAAGGTCAGTGTCTTAGCAAATTATATGCTTTACACGGGTCGTCCCACTGAGTTCTGAGCTCACTGATTCATTGTGCCCCTCCCACATCCAATGATCTTAATGAGTCAGTGTAGAAATGAATAAAGTGCTCTCACTGTTATCAAATGCCATTCAGGACAAACTATTAAAGCCTTCAGGTCCTGTAAGTTTTTTGGTTTCCCAGTATCTTTACATTTGATTTAAGTTGTTAACATGCAGCTTTACCAGTCAGAACAACTTATTCATGCACAACTGTTAAAAAGAACAACAACAAAAAACACAGGCAGAACCACAAATATGTACAGTACAAGTATATGTAATTTCAATTATTATATGTGATATAACATATATCGATATCCAACAGTTTTTTGGGTTTTTTCTGGGCAGTTCTTGACTGCTCAGAACAAACCAGAGACTGCATTAAAATCACAAAAGGTACAAGCAGGAGACAACACAAAATATTAAGAATCAAATAAGTTCAGTATTAATTGTCTTATTATTATCATTGTTGCAAACAATTGTGCTGCTTAAGTAATGTTTCTTGAGCACCAAAGCAGCATAACATAATTATTTCTGATCATGTGACACTGAAGACTGGATTAATGATGCTAAAAAAATTCAGCTTTGCCAATCATAATTGGCATAATTTATATTACAATAAAACAGTTTAACATCTTAACCTAAATTGTATAAATTATATATACAATGCATATTGTTCACTGAGATCACGCTGCAAATATATGCTAAAAGGGGTTTTGGCAGTTCAGTAGTGTTTATAGGATCTCACCCTCATATTATCTCACCTTCTCTGTGAACAAGGTCATTACAATCCCAATATAATGGCACGAGGTAATCAGAGGACGCTGATGAAGAAAGCAACAGTAATGATATTTTATGTTTCTCTTTGCTTGCGTGTTAGAGTCATTAGCTTCATGTTGACATCATTCCATCAGGACCTATTGAAAGCTGGTTGGAAAATCAATAGGAATAAGATTAGCTGGTTGGGGTGGGGTTATGAGGTTAGTGGGCAATATGCAAGGTTCACAGAGCAACACCTGTGCTTTTTTCGGACTTCAAAACACAAAGACAGAGATGGTATGTTGTAAACACAGTTGAGGGCTGGTTGTACATGCCGGATTACATCACTGAGGCAAACAGACCTTAACCATGACCACTAACTATTAGGTTTTAGGCCGTGGTGTAGACACAGTCAACAACCCTTACAGCCCCATTAAAGAGGAACAAACATTTTTGCCCTGAATATGAATAAAATAGTGCAGTTTTTTTTTTTTTTTCACAGAGTCCATTAATTTTATTTTTATCTACAGTAAATGACAGATCTATAACAATCTGTTGTTTAACAGAGACTCATTTAAGGGACCATATGAAATCCAATCATTTATAATCTTTATTACTAAATAAAGAGGCCTATTCAAACATTCACTTCAAACATAAATAAAATTCACATAAACTCATGCACAAAAAAACCCCCCTGACTTCTAGAGTATCTCTCTCTCTCTCTCTCTCTCTCTCTCTCTCTCTCTCTCTCTCAAACACACATGGTTTCCATGTTTTATGGGGACTTTCTTGTACAAACTGTATATTCTACCCTACCAATCACAGCAAACTTTCTGCAGTTTTACATTTAGTAATCATTTAGTATGTTTGGTAAGCTGTTTTCCTCATGGAGACCAAAACATTTTCCCACAAGATCCAAAAAAAAAAGTCTGGTATTACCATCCTTGTTGGGACATTTGTGGTCATCACAATGAGAAACAATGGGAATACATGAACCACACACACACACACACACACACACACACACACACACACACACACACGATAAAGTAATTGATTTGAGGGAGGTCTGCTTATTTCCCATCTCTTGAAGTGCCACTTGAATTTTCTGTTGGGCATAACTACATTAGGGGTCAGAGGAGGGATGGGTAATGGTGATCTCCTCATCACTTCATTCTGTAGCCAAGAGTCTTTTCATTAAGTGTTTCTGGTAGTTAGCAGTGACTTTAAAGCTGCAAAATGGAATTACTTCATCCTTCGTTCTTTTAAGCAGAGCAAATGGACAATTTTAATGTGATGAAATAAAAAGAAAAGATCCTAATGGTAATAAGAAATCCTGGGATACGGAGATTTGACCAATTTAACCGCCAATTTAGATCGACATTAACAAAGCCAGCACGGGTGACCCAAATTGACCTTTGAAATGTGTCTAGCACAATCAATGGCGACAAAGAATAGCACTGAATTTAGCTCTGCTATCCATTTTGTAGTGCCAACCAAAGATTTCTAAAGAATACAGAGGGACAGTCTATTTTTACAGCTTAATGTCAAGTTAAATCAAATCACAATTACTTGTGTAGTGCTTTATACAATACAGATTGTTTCAAAGCAGTTTCACAATAATAAACAAGAAAATAACAGTGTTGTTGCCAAGTTCTTAATTATGAAACAAATACAATTTCAGCTTTAAAGCAGCTCTAATAGTGTCTTTAATCAGCTCGATTTAGTTCAATGTTGATTCAATTTAGTTCAATAACAGTGTGAATGTTGAAAATTAAATAGTTATGAAGCAAACTCAGTTCAACCATAAAGCAGCTCTACAGAAGACAAGTGACGTTATTCAGCTCAAGTCAAATTATGAAACAAGCTTAATTGAGCTATAAGAAGGTCTAGAGGAGGCAAGTGTTGTAGATGTTATTACATCAGTGTTGATTCAATTCAGTTCAATAACAGTGTCGATATTGCAGAGCTCATAAAACTAATTGTTTCATTATCATGCCATTATCCAGCGCAATTTACTTTTTGTTCTCATCCAATAGTGTCACTTCAGTCAAATTGATATTACAAATAAATATTAAAGAGCCCATATTATGCCCTTTTACAAAGACTTGATTTTGTTTTTGGGGTCTACTAGAATAGGTTTGTATGTTCAAATGGCCATTCTTCTAAAAAGTGCTATGGGCTCTGATTGGTTGGCTGGACCAGTGCATTGTGATTGGTCAGCCATTTTGAGCAAGTTTCGGAAAAGTCACGCCCCTTACCATTAACGTAAATTTCAGCTTCCTGGAGCTTATAGACAATATGAGATGTAAATAGTGACTGTTCCGGAGGATGATCAGATATTTCTTTTCAGTTTATTATTAACTTGTGTTTACTTTAATCAAAAAGTGTGTTTGGCCAGCTACAGAGAAACTGGTAGCCAGGCAACAGACAAGTGACCAATCCTGAGAGGCGACGTCACTACACACATTCTTCCAGCATGGTTCCGTGGCCGAGAACGGTTTGTAACCGTGCTGTGTTGAACCAAGCTCAAGTGGAAATACAACAGGAACCATTCCTTGCTGTTCTTAAAACTGTTTGGCCCAATGGTGGAAAAGAAGCTTTTGTGCTTTGTAACTTTGCATTCATTTTTCAAGCTCAAACAGCAACATCATACACTAAGGAAACGTCCTCAACTGAGCCATCCAAAGGCAATAGTGGCAAGGAACAAAAACTTCATCAGGTGAGAATAGTGGAGAAAACTACAATCAATTTTGTCCTGTTAATGCATTTTCTCTTTTTTTTTTTTATGAATGTTTTGCCATTTGAAGCAACTCAATGAACAGCCAAACAGGAAGCGATGGTGGACCTACCTATTTTTGTGTGTAACTGGCCATATTGTCTCAGGAGTTAATTGGTTTCTCAGAGTCCAGGTAGTTACTAAATGTTTTGGCAGCATTAGAACCTCAGCACTTTTCCATTAATGGCGCGTGAAATGAAATGTTTGATACTGCAAATAAAATCAGTGATATTCAAGGATGTTATGGTAGGTAATGCGTTGAAACAGCCATTTAATGGGTCCTGGAAGATTGGGGTAGTGTCAGCTGGAACCGCCAGGCCCTCTCCTGACATTGCTAGTTGCCTCTTCATTCTCTTAACGACTGTCTGCTCTGATTACACAGCCATCCGCAAGCTTAAAAACTACAGAGACATGCTCTATTAGTAGTCCAATTAGAGTCATTAGCATATTCAGCCTTCATTCTGCCCCGGTGATTGTGTGACACTATGCAAGGAGCTGTGAGAAATCCAAGCCGCTGTAATGACCAGCTTAAAAGATTCATCCCTTCGGCTCCACTAGCCAAGTTTATCAACTTGGGCAAAGCATACCGTTTCATTTATTTTCCCTAAACTCGCTGTTATTATATTTAAAAGCATCTCTGATATTCCTCCAAGTGACCTTGGTTTGGAAATTAAGATATTTTTGGAACAACAGCTGCCTCCTGATTGGCCTCCACCTGTGAATCATACTGTACGTGCTATATCACATTTTCTCGATGTGTGTGTGTGTGTGTGTGCGTATACTGTATATAGTAACGTTCAATTGTCTCTCGTACAATGACGCCCACAACTGTTACATAACCCATAACACATCAACCAACTGTCTTGTTATTTTGCAACCAAAGTGTGCATCTCGTAATTGTCCATTTTCCTCATGTGTGAAACTTTATTTCACATTAGCCAGTGACAGTTTTGACATTGATAAATTACATTGATGGTGCCAGGCTGTGTGTGTGTGGGGGGATGACTGACAGGTTTTAATGAGAGCAGCAGTGTGACAGTGTCAGGTGCTGATGGAAATGAGGCCTAGTTTTACCTTTGCAAAGGTTATGTCCTTTTTTCTTAACAACGCAGGTAACTGTTGATGATAAGAGCTCACCTGACAATCATGTCTGCTTAATTGATTTTTTCCTTTTTTTGAACGACTTCAAATTTACACATCACATATTTCGCTTTCAGCAATCATATCTCCCTCTGCAGTGAGAGTGAGAAAGAGGGGCCACATTGTGTGAATAAAAGTCCTCTTTTTTCTTCACCTTTTTTATCTTTTCACATCGCACAATGTGTTAACAAGGAGATGAAGACATACAGTCAGCTCTAAGTAACACTAGAGTGTCACAATTGCAACACTAAAAGGCTAAGACAGTAATATATGGCTTCTTTTCCTCCTTTTTACAGTGATCTGGTTGTGACAAGGCATGACAATTACCCCGCTCTCAAGCGATAATCTAATTATATCAAACATAGGCACTCAATCAAATTATTGTGCTCTGTGGCTACATAACACAGAAACATTAATGCAATTTGTGGGAGCTGGGATGACTAAAGCAGTATGTATTAACAAAACGTAATGGGACTCCCATAGGTAAATGAATATGCTAACAAGCGGCGAGGTTGCTGCTAAATCTAATATCTTTGAGCTATTCAATTCCAAACCATTCCTTGTAAAGCAATTGAATATGATAGCTGATGCATCTATCAATTATCAGTGAGAAAAATAGATAAGCAATATAAGAAAGGCCTGTGAAAATATAGATAAATCGTCACAGATCTACAGTAGAACGATATACAGTATACATGCATTCACATATATAAATATATATCAATTTTACTTATTAAAATGATTTTATGACTTTTAATGTATAATTTTATTTTAAATTGATAATATAATAAGTTAAAAAAAAGACAGAACACAATGCTAAATGTTATGAATATCTAGCATAATATATCATTTTTAAATTACATTTTTATTTAAAAATGTAAAATGTATATATATATATTGACACAATTTTTAAAATATTTAATTATATGTAGAATTAAAAATATACATTATACAAATATTGTTTATAATAAATAAATAAACAAACTGAAAAATAAACAGCCTTCAAACAGTTTGTTATCTTAAATATGGTTTCAATTAAGGTTTTTGTTCCCACAGTCCACTAAAAGGAAGCTTACACATTCAAGTAATACATGAATTTTCCCATTTGGCCATTTTAGATGATTTAATAGTAAAAATAGTGCTCAGTACATGACTTAGTTATTGATACAAATGCATCCCCAAGGATAAATATATCTCCTATAAAATCCGCAGTAATTGTGTGCATATTCTCAGGGTTAAAATATGTTTTTAAGCGAACATATATTTTACCAAATCACACTCTTTTTGGAGAGGTTTGAACTGTTGAACCTGCAACATAAACGCTGGCGCAAATTATTATAAAGTACTAATATCAAAGAATAGCCTGGTGGGCCAAGGTTATCCTTCCATATTGCAACCATGGATCATAGTGAAGATGTCTTCCAGTGTGGCTTGATGGCCTGATGAGGGCTTAGAATAATAGAATATGTCAACCAGGTTGAAGTATACAATGCTTTGAAATTGAATGTCTGGACATGTCCCGCACCCTCACACGTTTCATCGTCTGATATGCAATATCAAAAGCATTGCATTTTCCTTGACTTGGTGTAAAAAAGAAAATGCTGGCTTTGCAGAAACTTTCTTCCTAAATTGATCATAGATGTCAATTCACAGAAGTGAACCTCATAGAAAACCTCAAGGGCAAGACCTATAGTTGTGATGTATTTCCATTCTATCTCTTGTTCATGTGCGAGCTGCATCATTGCAGGTACTCATTCTGTTCTGTAGTGTGATTTATGGAAGCAAAGGGAAAAAACTCCATGGCACCATGGCTTTAAATGGATAGTTCACCCAAAATAAAAATTGTGTCAATATTTATTCACTCACTTGTTCCAGATGTGTACGACTTTATTTTTCAGTTTTAATAATTTACCTTTTTCTTGTGTAATTACAATGAATGGGGAATTTAGCACAATAAAAGTGATCCATATAAGTCTTCAGAAGCCATACAGACTGAAATTTAAAGTCATTATTCACTGATAATCTTCCAATCCAGCGATCTGTCAACGGGTAATCCGATCACTAAGGTTGAACACGAGAGCTGAAAGATCCAACTTAAAAGAAAAGATTAATTTATGAATGGACATGACAACTTCCCTTATAGTACAGATAGAAAGGTTTTAGGGAATAAAGCCTTAAATCAGTGAGTTCCTCACACAAAAGCTATCTAATGACTCCAGAAGACTTGCAAAATAATCACATAGACCTCTTTTATGGAGCTTCATTAGAAAAAGCATGCCATTAAACACACATTTAAATAATCCGTCTTTATGTTGTTTCTACATTCATCTGGAGATTCAATGTGCCATTTTTACAATTATTTTTTTCTGTCATTAATCACGATTAATACATTTTCAACAAAAAGTTTCAAAATGAGATAAGGCTCTTAATAATTGTAATTCAACCAATTTGTTTTTAATCTTGGTGGTATAACATACTCTATACTGCTATTCCACTTACTGTATGTCATGCGTTACAAATAGCATGCCAGTGGTGATTTGAAAAGCCCTGTCATTTAACCATAGTAAATCTCAGAGCGATAGCCCTCCATGCTATTTCCCTCCCATCTTATGACTATATAAAGCCCTCATATTAAAGGCACCACAAGGTCTAACATTAATTTGGTTTATGTTTGACAAGAAAAAGCTCTCCTTCCTACGAGGGCACACTCTGAGACCTTTTCAATTCCCTGGATTTGTCAGTCATTTATGATTGAGCTGCTTACTGATTTGACAGAATAAAAGAATGTCTATATTTTGATTGTTTACCCCTCTCAATAAAATGGTGTGGGAAACATTAAATAAGGCACGAACATGATCTGCCATACATCATTCCCACTTTATGGTAATGATATTTTTGGAATATGTTTTTTTTAGGTATTTCCCAATAGTTTAATAATAGATTATACTTATGTATTATTTATAGGTGACCTTCCGAATAAAAGAAAAAAAAGAATTTCTTTCAAAATACCAGTTATAAACAGCCTCTCGTAAAAATGCATTTATACACGTGCTTATAGGAGAGAATTTCACCAGCTCGATTGTCTAATGCCTGATGATCTAGCAGGCTTTGTTCTCAGACTACGTATATAGTATTCATAGATATATATATATTTTTTTTTTTTTTTTTTTTACATCGCCACAGTGAAAAGACAATCCATACAGACAGCGGAATATAGTGTATTATCATTTGGGGCATTCTTGTTTGTGTGTACTGTGCTTACAAGTATTTGCCCCCTGTATTTCTGTAAGATTGAAGCAGGAATTGTTCTACCCTGAAAAGATTACATGTCTCCCACTTGTATTAGCTAGTAAACATGCAGGCGGTGATGCCGCGATGAGTCTGTTCTTTGTGATAAATATTCACTTGCTGATGACTGGCTCCGATAACCGATGTGTCTCCTGAGGTTATCTGCTGGGCTGTCACATTAGGATATTTTTATCACTATTTATCTTTTATCAGTTTGGATAGTGGCTACCTATAGAAATCACAGAAAGAACAGGATTTTTCCCCCCCTGGAGTTAAGCTGTAGCGGAGGGAATCCATGCGACTTGACATAACCTTTGAGTATCTCAGTGAAATGATTACGCATTGCATTTCCCCAAGCCACGTATTGGATAAATGTTAATAGTGAATTTTGAAACCAGAGTAAATATAGTAATGAAAGCTCTCCATCAAAGCATGTCTGCTATTGTTTTGTTGTATTAAGGAAATGTCAATGGCACCCACATAAAAAAAAAAACCTTAATAATGTCAATATTCATCTACACATAGTCCTTCATTTGCTATTTGCTGCAACCAGGTCACAACATTTTCATTTTGCGGGAGGTTAAATGAAAATTACCCACAACCAGTCTAGGAATCTGTCTTGTATGGAAAGATCTGTCTCCATGGATTATCCGTAATGGAAAATAAGTGGATGAAGAACACATTCAGATATCAAAAAAAGTCTTTGTCATCACCCACACATGGGTTATACAATAAAGCCCTAATTAATGAAACACTCTAGTTGAATTTAAAGCGTCTCATCCAGTGGGTTTGCGGGCAACATTGCAGATTTATTCTCTCTTCCATCCCTCTTTGGCAATTAGGCCTGTGAAGGTGGGACCCCCTTTGAAAGAGGCTTTTAGATTAATCATATTATCTGTTGCTTCTGAAACACGAAGCCTTCTTGACCTCCCCTTCCATAAGAATCCATTATCTTAAACTATCACCGTAATCCTGGCTTTAGGAGGGGGAGCGAGGGAAGCTAGAATCAAGCCTAATAGATAGCAAATAAGATTAATCTATGATCTAAGTGCCGATTACACTTGGACCTGCCCTTGAACACTCAGGTGTAACCTTGAGATCTGCATCCATTGCGGGCCAGCAATCGGATTGAGAGTCCCCGAAGGGCCGCGCGAAGGGGGAGAGGGCCTTTGGCAGGACCTTACCCCAGAGAGATCAAAGGCCAAGCAGCTTAACCCCCACAAAACCTAAAGGTGTTAAACATCTTCAACTAATGGCA
Source organism: Abramis brama (assembly GCF_963993115.1). NCBI lineage: Eukaryota > Metazoa > Chordata > Actinopteri > Cypriniformes > Leuciscidae > Abramis > Abramis brama. The sequence continues at coordinate 37,021,663 of NC_139971.1, forward strand.
AAACACAGTTCCATTCGAGATAAGTTCACCTCCCCCCCTATGTTTCTTCTCTTATTATAGAAATGAGCATAATCACTATTGTGAATGGCATTTCACATATAACAAAATATTTTGACGGCTTATGATTGTACAGTATAGGTGCAGGAAGGTATTGGCCATACAGACAACCCAACTGATCTGCTCACACAAGAGAGCTATCAAATGTGTATCATATGTACGAATTTACAGCCTTCTTGTGTGAGCAGATCACAACATGAAAGAAGATATCAGATCAGAGCCGCAGTGCATTCACGTATAATATAATATAATATAATATAATATATAATATAATATAATATAATATAATATAATATAATATAATATAATATAATATAATATAATATAATATAATATAATCAGTGCTGGGTAGATTACTTACAAATTGTAGTCTGTTACTGAATATAAATTGTAGTTAGTAACTTAATTTGACTACTTTTTGATTATTTTTTACCTAAATCATGTATCTATTAAAGCATGCTTCTGCCACAAAATAAATAAAAAAATTTTTTTAAAAGGTCATTGCAACGTTTTATCTCACAATTCTGATATTATTTCTAAACCCAGAATTTGAGAAATAAAGTCAAAATAAAATGTCAAAATTGTTTGAGAAAAAAAATATGTTGAACATTTGTTATCAAAAAATTGTATTACGTCAGGGTTTTCCAAACTGGGGTTTGTGAAGAAACTGCAGGGGGTTCGTAAATTAATGAAAAGGTACTAATTCATTAAACCACACAAATGTACAATTTTAAAACAATAACTAATCAAAATAAAACAAAATATTAAATATTAAAAAAATGATGCTAAGTGGCCTCTGACTTATGCAATTCCACAAAACTGGATGACTTTCTGAACATATACAAGCGATATGCTGTTTTAAAGATAAAAAGAGATGAATTTGTGAAAATCAATGAATTATGAATAATTGACTGCCATATTGTGAATATTAAGTAATCATGTAATCAATAAAAATGTAACTGTAGTCTGATTATGAGTATTTTAAAAAGTAATATAATCTAATTACAAGTATTTCATTTTTGTAATCTGATTACGTCCATTTTACATATATTCAGTTACTACCCAGAAACTGAATGTAATGCAATGTAATGTAATAATGTTTTAATGGATTGATAACCCTAATTTACACTTTGCATATTTAGCGTGCTTTGAATCATATATCATATCATATCATATCTCATATATGGATTAAAAGCCCTAATTTATACTTTACATAATTGGCTTACTTTGAATGATAAAGCTCGGCACCACCTTTTGGGTTCCAGCCTGACACTAAATAATTGTCCCGAAATTGTCTGTATTTAACATATAGAGATCGATAGTTAGTGGGTGTCTCTCATTCAAAGTTCAAATCTTCCCTTCCCTTGAATCCTTCAATGCACCCAGACCTTCGGATCGATGTTCTCTTCAGTTTGACTCTGAAGCTGACTATTTGATTAATCTGCTTGGGTAGTCGGCAAGGAGGGCCGCCACACCACGGCAGACAGTTTCATGCCATTAGGATGGCTGGAGTAATGAAATTTCATTTAATTTGTCAGGAAGACAGTGCTAATGTTAAAAAGCTTTTGGATAATAAAAAAGTCGGGAGAGATCTGAGGGAAAGCTTTAAGTAATTACTCCGAGTGTCTCGGGTCCAGGCGTTAGAATATTTACATTACTGTCATGGAGGTCTTAAGAGTAATTAAATTAGTGTGCCGGTTAAGTTCTTTATTTCACAGGTTTTCTCCCCTCTCTTGAATGTATATTAACTATACTCACTTTGACTAAAGGAGCTAACATACAGAGACAAAGGCTTTGTCTCCATGTGATAAATTTCATTGGCACAGAGTGCTACTTAAATGGAGGAGCCGTTCTTTGTGCTTTCCAATGTGCAAATGAATGACATAGCAGCTAGCTGTTAAATCAACCATTTTAAGCCATAAAATCCAATGCTAAATATGTATCTTTCCTAAATACACTACTTGAAGCTATTTTTGCACTTATTAAACACATGCAGCGTGCCCTACTCTTTGTAAGCATAAATGTATGGCAAATTAGTGCGCAGTAAAATATTTATCCAATTTTATTCCATTTTCAAAAAGGATTTAATAGGAAAAGTATCAATTACGTTCTGCCTGTGACAAATACAGCGAGAACATATGGCCACATCTAGAGTTTACACCTCATTTTAGGAGCTCTTGGGCTGTTAAAGAGGTCTTGGGAACAAAATAACGATAAATCGGAGGATTGGTGCATAAAACCTGACATCTCTATCAGGGTATATCAGCATCCTTCCCCACTCTATACTGGCCTCTCAAAGATAGATGAGTGAAATGGCCTGGAAATGTATCTGACCGCTGGCTTACTCTAATGAATAACCTCCACTTTAGGTCTTGCAATGTAAGCAGAAAGTCCACCTCACAAGCGCTCTGTGGCCCTGTCATGAATCTAACCCGACAGCCGACATAATATCAGGGCGACAACACTTGTATGACTTCCATTTTCTTTGCTTTCTATTGATTTTCACTTAATAACTGGGGGGAAATACTAAACGTCTGTGCTGAGTACCTAATAAATCCTGTCTGAGCTTTTTTATTGAGGAGAATTTAATAAAAGCAGCAGGCAAGGCATGGGGATTTGTCTCTGGCTTGAGAGGACAAAAAAGGAACAGGGGAAAGATTGGAGAGGAGTGGTTAAAGGAACAAGGTGTAGAAACCGTGAGACCACATCCTCATTAACTCACTTTGTATCACTGAGAGATCTTAAGTGCTGTAAAGCACAATTTGCCAAAGGTCAAACGACCTCTCTCTTGGCACGTGTTTGATATTATCTTGGGAAGCTACACATGCTGTTCACAACAAACAGAGCATGTTAAGCTAACCTTGTCATCAAACTGGGTAAGGTTATAATATAGGAGTGGTTTCTTATACGGCTTAAAAGGACCTTTTCGTGGCTAGATGCATTAGATTGATTATTTCCTAGTGACGATTCCAATGTGAAACCACAAATATACTTTGGAACTACCTAATAAATACAAATGAAACCAATTGTGAATATATTTTTCTGCAATGCCGTTAATGACGAGTTTTCAGTCTACAATCCCAGAATAAAATATCCTGCCCTTGGGTATTATAGGATCTAACATATATATTTTGTATCTCTCTGACTTATTTGTCAACCATCAAACCATTTAATTTAATTCACTTAGGGACAGCAGAAAGAAAATGGACAATATCTGCTCTGAACAGATCACAATTAGAAACCAGTATAAAAGGTCTTCATTATGGAATACTTCACCCCTAGGTGTTCCCAAGCTTGACTGGGCACTACATGTATTTAAAAGAAAAGAAAAAATCCCTTTATGGATTTATAAACCAGGTATTGTACATGGCTAATTGGATGCCCTATGGCAAAAGGTTAGGACATTTAATACAAATGTCCTAGTTTAGGCTGTATTTACCATTTTTAAAAAGTAGTATTAAAAGTAGTACAGTATGTAAAGTTCAAAACTGTTAATATGGAAAATGACACATCAGAAACACTATATTTGTTATGTGAGTATTTGTATACGTCAGATCTGAGTTGCGTTACCCAAAAGCATTATGAGCCCAAGTTGATCGTAAAGACCATTGCCACCAATATTCTCTACGATCAACTTGGCACATGATGCTTGTGGGTAATGCAGCCTAAGGCAGTTTGATTCATGATATTTGAATCACTCTCTGCTATGGTTAACAGGTGAAGGAATTCAAGTAAAAAAAAAAAAAACGGAGATACTGTAGTTACTGTGAAGTTCATGACCGTGAATTATTATTGTGTTGTATTAAACTCATATGCTAGAATATGTAATGTCACTATGTAAGCTAAGTTGGAGTGCTTTGAAAATATTAGCATGTGTTAGTGTCATTATAAGCATCCTCGCGGGAACTAATTATTATTATTTTGTTTTATATTTAAAAAAAATGAAAATTAGCTGTTCAAGGTCAAATTTCAAAACCAACGGATATGTGATAATTACTATGAAAATAACTTAAAGGGTTAGTTCACCCGAAAATTCTGTCAGTAATTACTCACCCTCATGTTGTTTCAACCCCTTAAGACTTCCGTTCATCTTCGGAACACAAATTAAGATATTTTTGATTAAAGGTGCAGTGTGTGATTTTTAGCGGCATCTAGTGGTGAGATTTGCGAATTGCAAACAGTCAGTCACTCAAGGCCAATCCTTCAAATTATTCAGTAAAACCACGTTATTGCGATTATTTTTACTTGTTCATCATTGTGTTAGTCTTTTATTCACTGACTTTACCATAGCCTCCATAGCCTGTTTCCATGCTAGTTAGTATAAGATAAGAGCTATGGATAAGAGCATCAAAGCAGCTAGGTAAGGGGAAACAGCTAACGTTACGATGTCCGAGGCGTCGTTCAGACAGCATGTTTTTCTCCACGTTTGCAGAGTCAGGGACAACCTGAGTATTCTGCTGCGTCTTTTTCTGCTGCTTCTCATTCAAGTTAGTGACGAAACACGCTCTGTAGCGCTATTTGTTTGCTGTCGGCTACGGTAGAAACATGACGTCACGATATGTCGACCTTCATAGAAGGGGGTGCCCGCGGTTATGTAGATATAAATGACTCATTCTAAGGTAATACAAACATAACGGTTCATTAAGTAAGGTCTTTATACACCACTGAAAACATAGTTATGGATCTTATATTGCATTTCTGTCAATAGATCCTCAGAAATATCACACATTGCACCTTTAAATCTGAGAGCTGGCTCACTCCTCCATAGGCTTCTATGTTATTGAAACTTGCCAGCCCAGAAAGTTAGTAAAGACAATGTTTAAACATTCCAAGTGACTACAGTGCAGCACTTCTGGGTTGTACGTCAGAATGTAGGCTCACTATTGGCTGACGCTGGTCATGTGTGTGATGCGTGTGATGCTGGCCAATAGTGAGCCTACGTTCTGACGTTCAACCCAGAAGCGCTGCGCTGTCACACTACTTGAACTCACTCAGAGGCCCACACAGAAGAAAATTAATAGTTGAATAAAGTCGTTATTGTTGTTTGTTTTTTGCGCACAAAAAGTATTCTCGTCGCTTGATAAACTTATGGCTGAGCCACTCTAGTCACTTGGACTATTTTAAACATTGTCTTTTGTTTGACATTTTCATTTTTGGGTGAACTAACCCTTTAAGATGTTCCCGACTTGACAATATAAACCAGTGACAACCTACAAAACTGCATGACACAGCTAGCATTGACCTTATGGCCTTATAACGATGCAAATAGCAATAGAAAGGTGGTTGTTTCTCCACACGGCTGCCAAATACCGAAGGAAATACGTGTTTGAACAGAAATGTCACCTCTCATATTTCTTAGACTTCCCTCCCCTTTAACATTTCAGGCCTTTGTTTGTTTGGCTCTGGCTGAGCTGAGATCAATAGCAATAATTCAGCTCACAATTAGCAGCTCATCCGCTGTAATAGCACATCGCTGGTGCTAAGCAGAGAGACCTTTGGAAAAGATTTAAGCCCACTAAATAGAGGTTTCATGTTCTCTTTTTTCATTGACTTCATTCTTTGTACCTGTTGGTATGCTGACCAACAATATTACAATCTTAATGGTGTGAGACTGCATTTGGATCAATGTGCTCTCTATTTAGCCATAATTTGTTGGAGATTTCAGGATATGGTGGAGTCTAAGCATGTGTTTACTAAGTGTTCACAATGTCATTTTTAACACTGAACCAAAAAAAAAAAAAATATCGATCATACAAAACAATGCTGTGTGCTGGGCTAAATGTAGGCTCGTTGTATGTGTGAATGTATGATGGTATTTTTACCAGCTGAGACCTCACAAAGAGCTTATAAAATGTGTAAAGGAGTCAAAACAGCACCAGGAATTCCTCTGTTACACACAAACGAACATCTGCTGCAAGACGACAGTACCTGACTGTCTTTAGAGTCGCATCTTGTGACATCACATACTGTTTTTGGTTCATTTAGATGTCTTTGGTCTGTGTTGCGTTCATATTTCAGTCAAACCGCACCAGAGATGGTTGGAAGCGGACCGAGAGCCACCTTTTAAGGGGTCTTGGTCTACTTGTTTGGTGCGCACCAGAGTTCGTATGTCAGCGTCCGCACTAACAGAGCAATCACACCAGAGTGTGTTTTAATCAAATCAAACCTGATTACCCTAGATTCATTTGGATATATGTTGTGTTCAAGTCCTCCTGGGATGTTCATATTTACAAGGTGGGAAATCGTATTCCACTTTCGTCGGAGTAAGATGGCGGTGTACCTTCTCTTATTTAACTGCACAAAAATACACAAAAAATGAAGAACAAAGACTGTGCATCAGGTGTACTTTGCTTTTTATGTTTTTAAATAATTTATGAAGCCTTTATTGTTACATATTATATTTTTATATTACAATGCGATTGTATTTGTGCTGGTGATTAGTTCTAAATAGAAAAGCCTGACAATGTCACTGCTAAATACCTTTAAGTAATGTGGTATTCCTCTTCTCACTGTTTTCTCACTGACATACCCAACTCGTAAAGTTCGGGACCAAAAGAAAATCCCAAGCTTCCCACTGGTATTCATGTTCATATTTACGTTCATGTGCGTAAATCAACTTGTAAATATGACTTGAGCACACCAATATATATCAGGTACAGTATACAGCAAATTTTCTCAAGGAAAAAAAAATCTGAACTATTACTGTTAACTATACAGAGAGTCAGTTGGTACTACATTACAATAATATTTAAGGTTAAATTATTTTTTTTAGATTAATAATGTTAAAATACTAACTTCATAATTACATAATTATGTTTCTACTTTTATGGCTGTCATAAAAACATAAAAACAGATTTATTCTAATATTCATTAAATATTGTAGAATGGTGGTGTTGTATAGCCTATATTTAGCAATATTATCTTCTCTAGAGTTCATTATAGCTGACTTTATGGTGACTGAATGGCGTTACTGAGGTAATGTAACATTATACTGTACGTGGCATATTGTTCACAAGCTCTTTTATTGACGTTTTTCATGGATGAAACAAGGACATGATATGGATTTTGGTGAGTTGTACTGTGTTTTTCAACATAGCTTCTGATGTTCATACCCATATCAACAGTAACAAAGCATCAAGCTTATTGGAATTTATTTAATGAGAGGTGCGTTACAACGTTCTGTTCATTCATAAACTGAAAACAGCATAGACTGAAAGAACGATTCTTGGGTTTAAGAATCGATATCGGTTTAAAAAAATGAGAATTGATTAAAATCGAGAAATTGCTCTCTTTTTTTTAACCCAGCTCTAACTATTGTTGTTACAAATGACGTTATTACATGAATTTAAGAAACAATTTGAAATATTAAAGTTAATTTTAACTTTTCATTCAAGTCTACATTTATTTCCAGGTTTCAATAAAGCAAATACCAGATTTTCAATGTGGAATTTTGGACCTCACTGTATATTTTACAGGCAAATATATTGAGTAGCTCAAATAGGCCCGAAATGTTTTGACAACTTAATCCCTTAAACACAATGATTATTCAGTCTAAAAAAGAAAACTCAACATTTAATGATCTTGAAGCTCTTATTAATATACTACTAACATATAAATACAAATAAAGATTCTTCTTAACAGCTAGTAAATTAAACACTTGAAAACATTGTAACAGCAGCTTTGCATCAAAATATTTTGCTCTGCATTCCCATCAAATAACCAAATATTAAGTCTAAAAAACAAAATACTTTATATCCTGTTTTATAAAGCACAGGAGGATTCCTTCGTGAAAACATGTACCAAAAGGTTTCATGAGACATTTTTAGCTGTTTGTTCCTCATTTATTAGATGCTAAATCATTCATCCTGAAGCCAGTTCAATATAACTGTATTTCACCTTCCTTGGCTTCAAGGAAAACACTGCGTGTCTTATTAAAAGCGTGTTGTCTGATTGGTTTCCAGCGGCACCACTGAATATGCTGAGATCATCAATCTTCAATGCAGGGCTGATTTGCATAAAATATACATTTATTCATTAGACAGATCAAGTCTCAGCCATAGAGGATGAACAGTACTTTGCATGTGGCACACTTACACTGAAATAAAACTAGTCTATAAATATTACATTTTGGGAGGGGAAATTAGAAATAGTCTATGGAGTAAAAATCCAATTCTTGGTTGGAATTATTTTTTCCTGTAATAACATTTTTTGAACATCAAAACAAAGGTAGTTACAGTACATGCTCCTTCTTGTTATTATTACAGTACCGTTACTCTAAAAAACGTTGGCTATAAAGGCTATCCTTTCTTATGGTGGAGAAAGTAGAACACAGAACTGAACATATCAGAAATCAGCTAATCGAGTGACTTTAGGAAGAGTCTTTAAGTGGGACCACGTTGCATGTGTGTTTCATCATTCTATGGTCTCAAGGTGTATATACAAATTCTTAGAAATCATAGCATCTTCCAGAGTAGAATCGTGCGTGTTTTAGTTGAATATGGTAAAAAAAAAATAAAAAAAAACCTGTGTAACCTGTGTTTGTGGTTAAGAATGGCAACAGAATTTATTCACATCCTTTCTTGGAGGGCAAATTAAATATGCAAGGCTTGACCAAAGCCTGAACCTTGGCATCCCTCAGTTTATAGATCACTTTAAGCTTTCAGTGATCCTCTTAACCAAGTTAACGGCTCATCATTCTACCGCCTACGTGATGCAAACCGACGAAGGGATTGAATGCAAAGGCTGAGGGAAGAAACACCAGGGAAGATGCTGCCATAGATACTTACAGCTTTGAATAAAGATCTAATTGGCATCAGACAGTGTTAGGGCAACATGTAACAAGTCAACTTACGTAATAAAATCACTTTTATCAAGTTAAATGCACAGTGACACATTAATCAAAAGTGACAGTAAAGTCTTTTACATCATTAAAAAAAAAAAAAAAAAAAATCTATTTTAAATAAATACTGTTTGTTTGAAATTTGTATTCATCAAAGAATCCTAGGGAGAAAAGTATCACAGTTTCCACAAAGATATTAAGAAGCACAATTGTTTTTTTTTAACATTGATAATCATAAAAAAAAAAAAAAAAATCTTGAGCACCAAATTAGAATTATTTCTGAAATGATCACGTGACACTGGAGTCTGGATGCTGAAAGTTCAGCTTTGCATCACAGGAATAAATTACACTTTCAAATAAATTAAATAGAAAACAGTTTTAAATTGTATTACACAATATTGCAATTTTTACTGTATTTTGTTATCCAATTCAGCTCTAGCAAACTTCTTTAAAAAATATGAAGTATGTAAACTATATGTACACTATACTATTTACTTTTCAAATAATTAATATGCACACATGTGTGAGCACGTGTATTTGTATAGAAAGCATCATGCTTATGCAGAGCACAACATTTTCTTCCAGATTTACATTTGAAAAACTGGAAAACACTGCTGATTAATGAAAATAAATCTAAGCGTATCAGTGGAATCCTGTTATATTTGTTATTTGAGGCGGACAAAATAACAATAATTAAAATAATACACAATTGTTTGTGTTCCACTTATAAGTATATGGTAAAATAGAACTTTAATTTCCATAATGCAATTTAAGTTACACTGTTTCAGTCAATCTAAATAAACCATCTTAAACGGCTGCTTTAAAAAGTAGGAAAAGGCAAGAATGTCTATATAATCTGAATAATGGTAATAATATGCCTTCACAATTACATCTTGTTTGGCATACATCTATAATATAGGCACTTTTCTTGTGCATGCAAAATTATAAATCAAACAAAAAAGCTAAACATCATCAGGAAGATCTATCAATTCACTTTGAGTCAGTAAGAAGCTTAAGCTATGTAAAAATTGACATATGAACAAGCAAACAAAACAACATGAATAAACAAATGTCAGCCAATCAAAGTAACGGACATGCTGTTGAATTTTTGGATCGTTCACACGCATGTTGGATTGGAGCGCAGGGACCAAAACGCCTACAAATGCACAAGTGCATGGAACCACAGCAGTTTGTGGGACACAAAAGCACAGGAGCTGCTCTAGTGCTTCGGTTGCTCTGAAGCACAATGTGTCCACTGTATGAGGCTTATGTTTCACAGGACAGGCCGTGATATCTGATACTGTACTGCAAACCACATTCTGTCGTACAACTGATACAGTGATCTTCAGCGCTCTACAGTACATGCAACAAATCTTCTTACGATAACAGAGCAGCTGCGTGGAGTCTGCATATGGTCTAACTGTGAAAAAAAAAGTATTTACTTAGTATTACGATCATTATCTTTTAATGCTCAGTTCTCAGTTAATGCTAAAATTCAGTGCAGGCTTCCCATATTAGATGCCACCATTTAGTGTTTTTCACACATTAAAAAAAGCATTTTGTTCTCACAAAAACTAGACAGGCTCTGGAGACGTGCATCCTACAACAATGTAAGCCAAGTAGTTTACAGAGAAAAATGTGTGAACCTTCCTTCATATTAGAATGGCCCCTCTGTCTCCTAACCTTTCCTTTCTTCCTATAAGAGAGAGCAGCATTGGGTCAAGTGATTAAACTAGGTATATTGTAATGGATACGTTTTCTCACAATTGAAGGCTAAGGTGGGAGATTACCAGACAATTGATTCGCTGGAACGGGGGGAAACCGGCTATGCGAAAACGATAACCCACACAGGTCAAGAATCAACCTTTGCGTCCATAAACAGAGCTGCAATTAAAACTCCCAGCTAAAACCCACCTAAAAGAACAAACAGGCGAGTTAGTTAGATAGCGGAGCTAAAATTATCCACCAGGGCCCTTCTCACGGTGAAATATTTGAGGAAGATTATTTGTCTAAATGACTTTTGGCAGTGAACTACTTTCCACAAAGAACCCAAGTTTGTATTTCACAGAAAAAATATATTGTAGGTCACTATATGTCAGCTTTACAAAAACTATAGACGGAATTATCTTATTTAAATGTAACGTATGCTAAGTTTTAATGTTTGTCCGGTTCAGAACTGAAATATATGATGTAAAGACATAATTAGCAGTAGTCTTTTGGATGGAGTCTCCTGTAATCAGGAGTCAGGACATTTTAATAATCCCACTTATAAACATTAAATACATCATCTTACAGCAGTCACAAACATATGGTAATTAACTTTTACTACACTGATAAATCAGTCTTGCATTAACATATTGCAAGAAAGGAATCATTTGCTTGATTGAAAACAGCTTTTAAAGACTATGCCGAAATAAACCGCCGTGCATTTAAACACTTACATGACTCACACTTATGCACACACACACACACACACAGAAGATGGATTCCTCAACCCATTCACTCGTCATTAAAGCTGTATTTCTTATTACGTTTTAAAACTCCACCTTTTGATCTTGTTTGCAAACTTACATTCACAAGCAAATTACACATATACGCAGCTGTTTATAAAATATTAAATACACATTTTTAATAAAGGAATGTCTAAAGAACAATATTAGTTAATAAGAAAGTGGCACATTGTGTGAAGTCTTTTTCCATCTGAAAAATAATGACTGAAATATTTCAGGTTGGAATAATTTTACTTGTTTGCCTTTTAAACATTTTTCGCTGTACCCAAAAGAAATAAAAGATTTAGATCTGTGTGTGTGTTTTTTTTGTAAAAGAGCAGCATTGGAGACAAGATGAACAGGGTGTGTTCTTGCCCAGATAAATGCATTACATCATCAAGGCCAGGGCAATGAGGAGAAATTAGCTGGGTGAAATATGAGAGGAGAGAGCGACTCACATCTTGGTTAACCTCTCTTAATTAACATCACTCGGCTCAGGAGTCCTCATTAAAGATGTGCCAAAGATTTATCAGACCTTATTTGCCTAATAGGGACCTGACTGAGAAGGTCTAGGCCCCAGTTGAGGTCACAAAGGTTAAAGAAAAAAGGTCCACGGCAATGAAATGCCAAAATATAATCTGTCTCTCGAAGTCGAGCATGCACAGAAACACAAATTATGCACAGGGATCCAAAAAAAATTTTTTTATATTATATTATACTATATTAAACACTGGCCTTAAAAAATATTTCATTAATCTTCTGTCAAGTGTAAAAGCTGCCTCTTGAAAAAATAAATTTGTACAGTAAAAGAGAGGTTTACATTAGATAGTAGTAAAGAGACAGATTTTTGAGTTGGTCCAGGGAGAGTTGTGAATATTTATGAAGGTCAGAGATGAATTGTTTATCATTGACTCAAAGGTAAATGTCCTGCCATTCCAAGGACTTTCAGCCGGCTCCTCTTACTGTCACTGTGCCATGTGTCGGTGTGTGTGTGTGTCCGTGCGCTTTTAACAGCTTGAGCAGGCAGCCGGACGGTTTCCTGTGTTTGTGAGTGAGCGTTGTCGGCCCCCTCTCCCTCTCCTGCGATGCTATTATTCTGTCAGGAGCTGCAGTGTTTTCCTGAGGAAAGGAAGTTATTTCATTTCCAGCTTTTGTCTGGGCCTGAATGCGAGCGGCGCTCTTTCAGCAATATTCGCTCGTTTCAACTCCCTTCTCCATCCGAACAAAAATATACACCCCCTGTCTTGGTCCAATAACTCACGTTGGGCCCAGAAAAATAGCCACTTCCTCAATTGGTTTAATTTCCCTCACCAGATTCTGGACGGCCGTTTCTCCTGGCCTCAGCGGATCCTTATCTTGCGTTTTCCATCAGGTCTACAGGACCTTGCCAGTGGAATCACCCGAGAGAGAGAGAGAGTCAGAGAGTCAGAGAGAGAGAGAGAGAGAGAGAGTCAGAGAGAGAGAGTCAGAGAGAGAGAGAGAGAGAGAGAGAGAGAGAGAGAGAGAGAGAGAGAGAGAGAGAGAGAGAGAGAGAGAGAGAGAGAGAGAGAGAGACCCGGATGGGAGCAGGCCAAAAGGAAGCCTGGAGCGGCACAATAAACTACGGATTGATATTCGCTTATGTACCGAAGGCTGCCTGTTCTTTTCCAACTAACCTTGTGCAAGTCATTATTTACAGGCAAGTTAAACATAACAGGTTTGTTACGCATCACATTTGAGGGTTATAAAACTGCCTTTTTGAGAGTAGATCCAAATGACTCTCCTCATAAGTTATGGACTGCCTGTGGTCGAGCCCTGGAGTAACGTATGCTGTGTTGATGATGGGGTTACACTGGACTCTTTTTTAGCGTGGCTCATTACATAACCAGCACTTGACCTATTTCATGCGGCTCTGCATTTTAAGCCATCTGACCACATGTCCCGAATTCACAAATCATCCCCGTCCACCCGCCACTCTGGCAGCTCCTCCTACTGTATTCGGCAAATCAAACCAGCACTCTGAGGACAAAAATGTCACAGGAAGTTAAATCTAATCTTTTACTACACTGTTTATAGAGAGTTTACACAATATTTATAGAATTTATTACAATGGTAGAACATTTACCTTTTAATATTTATTTATTTTCGCAAGAACAGCTTAAAAAAAGGCATTATCTCCATTTTAAACAAAGAATGATGGCATAATGTCTAATTTAATCTAAACTGTTAAAATCGGAAACATTTTAATATTTATGTTTGAGTCTGTTTGTTTATTTATTTATTTTTAAGAAAACAATTTGATTGATTTTAGTAAGGACACATTAAATTGATTAAAAGTGACAGTAAAGACTTTTATATTTAAAAATATATATATATTTCAAATAAACTTTTTTTTTTTTTTTTACTTTCTATTCATATAAGAATGCTGAAAAAATAAACTATCACAGCTTCTACAACAATGTTAAGCAGCATGACTGTTTCTTGAGCAGCATATTAGAATGATTTCTGAAGGATCATATGACACTGAAGACTGGAGTAATGATGCTGAAAATTCAGCTTTGATGTGAGACTTAAGCCTTGTCCAGACTGTCAGTACAAATCAGATGTTTGTGCATATCCGATTGGAATTCGATCAGATTTAGCAAGTGTGAACAGCAACAAAAAAAAATAATAAAAATAATAATAATCTGGAAATCTGTTTCAGTTTGACCGCTCTGGTTTGTGACTTTCTCATGCCACATAAAACATAAAGGTCAGATGTTATAGGAAACATTCTGAAAGTCGCTTCCAGAAACAAGGTTGTGTTCTTGCAAAGTGCCGGATGAGCAGAACATGACAATATGTTTTGACAATACAGACATGTTTTGAAACCGGCGGAGACGACAGCACGGGATAAAGCCGCTCATACCAGCCTCCTACGTTTCTATGTTCCAGCGCAGCGGCTACACATTTTCAAGTTGTAAATAAAACAACATCTGCATTGCAAACCCCTCCATGTTGCTGTTGTTTTTGGCGTCATTGCGATTAAAACTCATGCAGATATTCCAGAAAACGAAAGAGCGCCATGGGACACACAAATCAGATCCAAACAGTTGAAATAGACAGTGTGGACAGTCAATCATTTAGATCAGATTCCAATCGGATACACACATAATTGGATTTGGACTGACAGTGTGAACATATACTAATACATTTTATTGTAAAATGTATTAAAATAGAAAACAGTTATTTAAAATGGTAATAATACTTCACAATGTTACTGTTTTTACTGTATTGTTGATTCAATTATGATCCAATTGTTATTTTCTTTGTATTATTATTCTTTTAAAATACTAAACTGTTATTTTATTTAGTCTAATTGCTATCTTGCCCAGTTGCGTTCAGATGTGTTCACATGGGCTCGGTAATAAGTCATTAGCACTTAGCTCAGCTGCTAGGCCAGTTTTGGAAAAACAGCCTGATGCTAATGTGAAAATATAAAGAATCTGAAGGTCACAGACTTGGTTTTGACAAGCGCTTGCTCTGACACTCCTCACAGATACAGGCAGCGTTGTGGCAAAATGTCAAGGCAGTTATCCATTAAAAAAAACACAGATTCAAATCAAAAGAACATGGATTATTTTGTTCCTCATAATTTGATGCTAAAATATGAGGTTATTGAAATGCTATAAGGGTGTGTTCACTCTTGGCATGTTTGGTTGGATTAAAACGAACCCTGGTGAGATTGCTTTGTTAGTGTGGTTCATTTAAATAAGTGTGAACTCCGCCATCCGAACCCTGTTGCGCACCAAACAAGCGGGCCGAGACCGTTGAAAAGATGGGTCTCGGTCCGCTTCCAAACGAGCTGTGGTGCGGTTCGAATGAAATATGAACGCAACAATGACCAAAGAAATATAAACGTGTCATGATTCTGCCTTCTAGTCTTTGATTTCCCTGGTCTTGAGGCAGGATCATGACAGACCCATGTTTTATGTTCACACACATGGCCTTTTGCTGGGCCATGTGCTTGTGTTGTCTCGTTCCTCGCCCCGCCCCCTTGTTTGCTGTCCTGTGCCGGTTCATTGTCATTCATTGTGTGACACAATCTGTGAGTAACCTGTTGAAAGTCTTGTCTAGAAAGAAGAGTTTGATCCTGTCTTAGTTGTTCGTTTTTTGTCTGAGTCTTAGTCTAGTCTTGTCAGTCCAAATTAGTCTATCCTGTCTTGTTTTGCCCCCTCGTGGGTTTTGTTTTCCTGTTTATTCTGTCTAGTTGTATCAATAAACCGTGTATATTGCATACTGTCTGCATTTGGGTTCATCTCCTCCGCATCACCATAACAAAACGAACCAATAACGGGACATGATGTCTCACGATGCAACCCTAAAAAGGACAGAATGCGCAAGCATAACAGTTTTTTCTCAGCATAGTCGAGAAAATTGGCCATCACAGTTCAGTACAGGCATCAGAACCGTGTCTCCTCGCAGCAGATCTACGTTTGTGTGTGTGACGGAGGGATTCCTGCCGCTGTTTTGATTCCTTTACACATTTTATAAGCTCTTCATGAGTTTTCAGCTGGTCAAAATACCATCAGGCTACGCACATACAACAAGCACATTTAGCCCAAAACACAGAATTGTTTTGGATGTTCGGTAAGTTCTGTTACGAAATATACATACTAAAGCCGACCAATCAGGTTGTGAACATATCCCTATGCTTATAGGTTCGGAATCTTTAGGTTCGGTGTTAAAATGCCAATGTGAACGCCAAGCAGACCAAGACTAAATGTTTTTTGTTTTTTTTGTTCGGACAAACCAAGTGTGAACACATCCTAAATTATTGATTTTATTATGGAAAAAATACAGTTAAACCTACCAAGTAATGACACTGTGATAACTTCCCATGACCTTAGAATAGTATCCATAATAATACTCAATGTCTCACAGAAGTGAGTGAAAATAAACCAGCCGGCAGTTTCTTCCCTTCTGTAATCCCCGGCTCTCAGCTCCTGTCCACCTATTTGCACAATATATGACCTGTCTTGCTATAGAGGGGAGCAGACACATTAAGAGCAATGAAGCTAATGATATCAGAGCACTCTGCAGAGCACATCAGTGCACAGGGATGACAAACCTGTCAAGTGGCATAATCTAAGAGGCAATCGTAACATCCTCAGAAAACCATAGAGCTGCATCCCCTTCCTCCCTCCACCTCTACCCACAATCCCCTAATAATGGAGCATCCATAAATTCCAGGTCTACCGCAAGACAGCAGGTTCACATGTAATAGCCAATGGCATGGAGGGATGATAAATACAGGGGAAAATGGTTGTCAGGCTGGGAGCCCGGGACCTTGTTACAGAGTCTTAATTTTCGCCCATGCCCAGGCACCCTTTATCACCAGCTTGTTGCGAGGTGATGTCTTTTTTATTCTCTCTGTGATGAAGTTTGGGTGTCATCTGATGTCCTTTCAGTGGAGCCCAATGTGCTGCTCTCTCAGGATCCTGACTCTCAGCAGATTTACGGCTAGGTGTTTGGTAAGGTTGCCTGAAAGCTATTGTAAGGTATGAAGTGAACTTCTTTGGTACTTTTTTGACTTATGAAAATGAGAATAATCGATTATACTTTATTCTGATGGTCCACTTTAGACACTACAAACTAGAAGTAACTTTGCAACTACTGTACATGTCAATCAGCTCTCATTAGAGTATCAGTAGACTGTAAGGTTAGGGTTATTATTAATAAATACTTAATATTTAAGTAGACTGTCTACTTAATATTTAAGCAGACAGTCTACAAATACTCTAATGAGAGTTAGTTGAAATGTAGTTGATAAGTTTTATATATACAGTACTGTGCAAAAGTCTTAGGCGCGTTAGTATTTTTACACACACAAAAAGTTTTTAAGCCAGTTATTTATATATTTTGCTGTAGTGTGTCAGTAGGAAATATCTGTTTACAGTTCTTTAGTCTGTCTCAGTTTTTTTCTGTTTCTTCATTCCCAGATGGATTTGATGATATTGAGATCAGATCTCTGTGTGGATCATAACTGGCTATTGTCAGACTCATTGTACTCGCAAAATTCTCATTGGATATATACATATACATATATATATATATATATTACACAATGTATTTATACATTCATAGTTTTTTTTTGTGAGATGCATTCTAGGGTTAAAGCTGCTACAACACTTTTTACTGAGTAAAAAAAAAAGATATATTGTTTCCCAACAGGCTTTACCAAAGACTGCTCTTGTCGGCAATGGTATATATGGACAAACCAGTCCCAGATTTAGTCATTAGTCGAGTCAACAATGCTATTTTGCACAATGTTTTGATAAGGCCACACGGGGTTTACACTTTTCGGGAAAACCAATCTAAGCTGAGATAGGAGAATGAATTTAAATTAGACCAAATCAGCATGAAGTGTATCATAAATAGCTCAGCAGTTTATAAAACATAAGAAAACGCACCCAAGATTTACTGCTTTGCAATTAAACAGAGAAAAAAGAGAGAGAAGGTTTTCGGTTTGTATTTGGTGTACAATGACCCAGCTTCAACATCTGAAAGAACAGTGACAAGAGAGCAGCAAAAAGCCGAGGCTGGAGCAGAGGGAAGGTTATCATGTCACCAGGTGTCAGGACTCGAGCCCATAAAGCGTATTACACCAGACCTCAGAGAAGGAAAGAGAGCGAGAAAGAAAGGGAGGGAGTGAAGGGCTAGAGAAAACTGCTATTGACCTTTGTGGAAGAAAGCTGACATCATAAAGTGCAGTCTGCTGGCGACCAAATGGGAATGCCATCGCAGATTAAGGACTTTTTAAATTATGCATTTGGTTCAGACTCCCAGGGCGAGGCGGGTGTATGAGAGATGGAGCCGTGAGAATATAATGCATTTAGTGGCAGTCTGCTAAAGCAGGAGATACTCCAGAGAGCGGCTAACTAACTGGGGTTTGCACAGGGAGGGCGAGTTAAGTGAGGTTGGTCATCAATAATAGTGTGTTAAACTATATGGGGTGTTTCACTAATTAATACTAAACTGTCAAATTATGGTGAAGCAGTGATTTAACAACACGAGAGGTGGTGTGTGTGCGCGCACACGCATATGTGTGTGCCTTTTTTCGGTGCATCAAAGGAACCGTGGCTTTCTCCAAGATGAATGCCGAACTAAACTAATTAAGCTCCCAGCATGCATGCCACACACGTACCTGCTGTTTGTATTGTGCTGGCATCTTAGATTTAAATATTAAACACAATATTTCCTTTATAAAGCGTGTATTAGGATAAGGATCATTTGATGACCTAATTTTGTAAAGCTGCATTTTTATTATTATTTTATGTTTACAAAAATTGCAACAGGAAAGACTGACACTGTAAATTAGCTAATTCTGGTCATTGTTGATGGCTTTGAATTAACTACATAGTTAGCAACACTATAATAATAACAGATTAAATAAAAAGTGTTGTAGTAAAGTTATTAACAAACATTACATAACCATCAAAAAAGTCAAGATATGATATAATGTAATATATTTTCTATAACATTATATATAAAGTATGTTTAATATATTTTATTTTATAACATACAATAACTCATGATCATAATTTTTAAACGCAGTACTGTTTGTTCATGTATAAATTAAATAATAATAATAAATAAATAAACATTTTATTTAAATTCATATACAATTATATAAAGTGTTATATGATTTTCAGCTAATGAGCTTTAGGACAAATTTAATACATTTCTAAAATATATTCTCATGCATACTGGCTATACGTACAACAAACCTGTGTGTGATGTAAAGGACGGGTCAGCAGGGCTGGAGCAAAGGCTGTGCATCTGGGTTGTTGACCTTGAGAGTGAGGGGTGAATTTGGGGAGAGGTTAATTGTTACCATAAAGAAAATGAAATCCGCAGTGTACAGTAATTCATAGCCTTCTCATTGCAAGCAATGCTGTTCAGAGGGCTGACGGCCGTGGGATCATCTGGGAGTCACTGTGCTGGGGCTTCCGGAGGATATGAGGGGATATAAGGTTCAAATATGTCCACTTCAAGTTAACATACGCCCTCATTTACTGCATACAATTATACAGTCCAAGTTTTTGAGAGAAAAAAAAAAGTCAATAAATTATCTGAATACTGTATTGTTGCATGTTACACATATCAAATGATTAAAACAATATTTAAGTGCATAGAAAAAGTGCCAGATTGCAAGGCCGTAACCATGTTTTGAACACTGAAATTGTTTAATTCAAAGGAATAATGTAATTATTTACACAAATCATGTAAATGATAGCATATTTCCAATTCAAAATGGTGAAATTTTATAAAATGTATTTGTATGCATCACTGAATATTACTATCAGCTGTTGAACATTTCTATCATAAAACAGTGTTGGAATGCCGCACTCGTCTTCTGTGAACAGTAAGGCCCGCCTCCTTTGATTTGATTGGCCATCTCAATCATTTTGACATTGACGAGTGCTCTTAGAACGCAGAAGCAGACCCGTTTATAAAAATATACATTTTAAAACGTTTTGTCATCCTAACATCAACCAGATCTGTGCGTAATGGAGTGCAGCAGAGCAGCATGGACATATCAGATATAGGAGGGGGAAAATTTGGAAATTTGTAATTATTGGAGGGGACTTGTCTCTCTCAGTGTCTACGGTGGTTACAGCCCTGCCACAGTATGGGACAATGACTGTAACTCTACACGTCCCTCTTCACAACGAACTGACTGACTGTGTGTAAAGGAGCCACCCAGTTACAGTACATTCCCCTCCGTCAATGAAAAAGAGAAGTTTTGCAAACATTAGCAACTTGGATGTTCAACACATGTCTGACCTTTCCAAATGCCATGAAAAAGTATAGATTCCAGTAGAAAAGGGAAAAGGGAAAAAGAATAAAAGAAAAAAAAAAATGAAAACGTGATAATGTGATATCTCTGACTTCTGGGGGTGTCTGCCGTTTCAGAGGGATTTCTAAAGGTCACCATGAGGGGGAAAAGTATATTCCTCTGATGAAAGTGGCCCAGAATTTATAAGATCCGCAGGATCCAGTGACAAGAAAGGGAGAAGAAAGAAAAACTTCAAAATCTAAATGATCCCTTCCATGTACAATCAATATCATGAAAGTTAAAATGTGCACTGGTAATTTAAAGAAATTCTCAACCTCCTAACCTCCCCCTTTTTTCTCTCACTCTCTATATTCTTACACACCCACCCACTTTTAGTATTGCAAAAGGAATATTCGGATGAATCTCTTTGTATTGCATAGACTAACTAGATTTTTTGTGACATTTGGTCAAAATGAATAATTTCTGTGGTGATGTGCACCCCGGGGATGAATAGAGAACAAATGAACAGGCTATTAAGGGAATATAGAAATCCCTTAATTCATACTTAAGGAAGAGGTGAATTTTCTGTAAACAAAGAGCAGGTTAAGAGGAGACCAGAAGCTGTTAGGATTAATTTATTGACTGTAACTCCACAGTATTCTCTATTCATAACTTACAGTCCTAATTAAAGTTGTGAATAATAATCCATAATGGTCGGCTCTCTATCCAAGTTAAAACAAAGGTGCAATAATGACTTTTAAATTACGGTGTTAAACAATTTACAAATGTCCCCAATGTGCCTTAAATTCAGTGAATAGTACAGAATAATATGGCCAGTATTACCAGTATTTCTAATCGCAAACAGAAGGTTATCATTTAAATAATAATAACTACTATTAGTAGTAGTAGCAGTAGTAGTGGTAATAGTAATAGTAACAACAACAACTTATTATTATTATTATTATTATTACTACTCGTACATTTGCTTTGCAGTCACTGACGTTATTGTCTCAAGATTGTGCAGAAATGATTGTGCGCTAAGCTGTGGATTTCCATTTCTCAGGCCACTCGACTGTGCACGACAAGGGTTGCCTGATATTTAATGTGTTTTTTATTTGGGAAGATGAAAGGGCTGTGGGATTTCTCACACGCCTGTGGGTTGTCAGTGCTAATAGAAAAGATTGGTGAATTGGTCGGAATCCGGGAGCAGAGTCGTTTTGTTAATCCTGCTCCTCGGTGCTGTGCTGAGACTGCTTGTATTTACATATGCAGAGGATCCCGCTGTTTCGAGAGCTCCATTCAGCAGACAGCGCAATTAATCATCCCCAAATCCTCCTGCCGTGCAACAGACGACCCCAGTCCGACGTGCTGCCACGGAGACAGTGCAGGTGTGAAGCAAGTTGCTCGAAAAAACTGCTTGCTTTTTTGTGATTCCCTATCTATCCTTTTACTCATCTTTCAGCAAAGTTAAATCTGCGAATGACCTCTGCTTGTGTTCACCCTGAAATGTAGTCATGCTCTGCTCTGGAAGACAGCACCGCTGATGCACTTTTAAGTCTTTACAGCATGCTATTTTCATGCCAGCAAAAGCATTACCAAGTTAATGTACTGTACACAGCTACATATTATTTTTTTATTAAATGCATGGATTATTAAGCATATTCATAGGCCTTTTACTGTAATATAGTGCCTCTTTGTTCACAAGGAGTGATAAAACAATGTAAACTGAAGAGTATATAGTACATCTTTAATGTGTTCCTGAACACATTTTGTGGTCAAAGATACAACAGGATTGACCCATAGAAAAGCAGTTCACGTGGTAGTTTGTGCAAAAATAAAATGTAAATTTTGTCGTTGTTTACTTAACCTCATGTGGTTATGCTATCAATTTTTGAAACACAAAAC
Source organism: Abramis brama (assembly GCF_963993115.1). Taxonomy (NCBI): domain Eukaryota; kingdom Metazoa; phylum Chordata; class Actinopteri; order Cypriniformes; family Leuciscidae; genus Abramis; species Abramis brama. Next base: position 37,043,753 of record NC_139971.1, read on the forward strand.
AAGACCAAAATGTTTTTCACACTGCTCTTTCCATACAGCGGCAGTTCACAAAGACTATTGACGCTATCGGGCGTAAACCTCATGTCTCCAAAAAACGCTACTTTTCAGGAAATGAAAAAAAAAGAAAAAAACACTATTATTTTTAATAATTAAACACCACGTTGTCAAAGTTGATGTTGTGCCTTTATATAAGGTCGGACACATGCGTGTGTCATTATATTAACATTTGACCAAAATCAAGCTCAAATGGAGGTTTCTGACCAGCAAATTTCAGAGAATATCAGACAAACGTAAGAACGGCCACATCTGAGGTAGCAAGTTCATTGCATTACAGGTTGCAAAGTTTACTGTAGCAATGTGGGCGCTCAGTTTATTCTGTCATTTGCCAAAATCTCATGTTATAAAAGACAAAGTGCTACACACTGTCTTAGTCTAGTATTTGTTGTCGAGTCATAGCCTCTTCTCCATTCCTCAAATCCATACAACATTAGCTTTTAATATATACTGTATAGTGTTTCTTGAGTAAAGAAAAGGCAGTACTTATTCAAAAAAAAAAAACTGTTCTTTTATTACCCTTGCACTAAAAACAAGCAGAGATGGTCCAAACTGCATGAAACATCTAATTTACAATAGAGGTGGGGAGGAGTTATGAGGTTTTACCAACAGTTACAACTTTTAGTCACAAGCTCTTAAATTGTTGCCAAACCCACAGATATTTGCAACACTGAAGTAAGCGAATGTGAATGAGTGAGACTTCAAGATTAATTAGCCATTATAGGGAAATAACTAGAAGAATAAAAGTGCAGAAAACTGTAAAACTATTTTAACTACAAACCAGTATGTTTATGATTACGATAATAAATGAAATGAATATGGTTGCACATACTAGTTTGCAATATCAAGCAGCATAACAAACTGTTTTTGTACAGTTAAAATAACTGGAAGTGGATGATACCGGAAGCCTCGTACAGTCAAGTTAAAAATTTCCGTATCCACTCTCATAATAAAATTAAAGTAATAGTTCACTTCAAAATGAAAATTCTGTCATCATTTACTCACCCTCAAGTTGTTTCAAACCTGTATGAATTTCTTTCTTCTGCTGAACACAAAGGAAGATATTTTGAAGAATGTCGGTCACCAAACAGTTGATGTACCCCATTGACTTCCATAGTAGGAAAAAAATATCAGTTTGGTAACCGACATTCTTCAAAATATCTTCTTTTGTGTTCAGCAGAAGACAGAAATTCATTCAGGTTTGAAACAACTTGAGGGTGAGTAAATGATGACAGAATTTTCATTTTGAATCGACTATTCCTTTAAGGTGGATAGTATGAACTGTTGTGTGGAAAACACCTACATAAATAGTTTTTGTTCCACAGAAGAATAATATGGGTTTAGAATGATATCATTTTTGGGTGAAATATGACTCTAAGATAAACGTTTAGCCTTTTAGTGAGGCTCTAAATCTATATCCTTTGTTGCTTTAGCCTGAGCATGATGAGGTGGAGGCTAAACGTCAATAGTAGTCAGCTATAAAAATTTGTTCACACAGATGAATGATGGGTGAAACATTATCCTTCATTCTTTTTTCAAACAAATCTCTCCATACAATTTGATAACTTGTTGACAATGCCACGAGCGATTAAAAAGGAGCGACACAATATTAATTTACGAGAATGCCACTGTACTGTACTTTTCCACAATCGTTTCCAATTCAAACAGACGTTTTGAATTCTTCGGACACGTCGACCGCGGCCAACGTTAAGATCTTTGTGTTTATTCAAAGTCCTCTTGTGTTATTGAACCCTCTAATTCACCTTTTAACTAAGAAGCTGATCCTCATCAACAATAGAAATAAACCCACTTTCTCCAGCATCCAGACAAGAACCCTGAGGCTTGTTCAGCATGTGGAGCGTCTGAAGAAAACAACCAGAGGAAGGAGAACGGAGCTGGGAGAAGAGTCCCCCGACGGATTCTACAGCGTCTGATGTTTTTGCCGCTAAACTTCCTCCTGGTTCTTTCCCCACTGAGCCCTCGTGTCCAAACACACTTTAGGGCCAGCATGGGTAATTAATACACCTAATCACGTCCCTGCGCTGCTCCTATTGTGATGGCCTGACCGCAGCACCAGCATCGTATTTCTTTCCACAATTTCTTGCTCTCTCCCACACTCAGCTATTTCAGATCCAGCTGTTATGTTTTTCCTCTCCTTCAGCAATCAATAATTACTTTGATATTTGTGTAGAAGCCATTGCGTAATCGATACGGGGGTCAGGGAAAGTAAATTGCAGTCCCCTGCCTAATGATTTTGTTTTGCTTGGCTTGATGAGAAAGATGTTTATTATCTGATTATAGGGCAGCTTTATGCGTGTCAACTTTTAGCCTCTCCATCTATCAGGGGAGGCATTTCGCTGCCCACTTCATATCATTACACCCTACCGTGACATGTTAGAAGGTAGGATGTGAAATTCACACCCAGACGCTTGCCGAATCGTCTTACAGCTGTCGCCGACCGATATCGTCCACCTACGTGCATCTTTTTCATTAGAGGACTTCCGTTTTCCGTTCTTGACTGTGTCAACAATGATCAAAATAGACAAAATGCAAGTACTGACTCAGCCCTGAATTAGTCATTTTGGCTGTTGATAAGAAACAAGACAAATAAAGAAATGTGGGGAATCCAATAACTCAATCTCTCTATAGTGATAAAATAGCAGGAAACAGCAAAGCACAAAGACAAAATCACTGCAGAACGCTTAAGCCCACGATTCAAAGAATGTTTGATTGTAACTTGATTGCTGTGTGTCTCACATGTACAGTCTGAGCCCTGCAGCCATACAACATGTAACAAAAAGGCCCACCTTCCTTTCGCCCAGCCCAAGGGCAACACAAAGCACAATAACAAACAGCTCAGGCAGCAGAAGCATCTGCTCTCCGGGCATGTGACTCTGCAGACAGATGTTGGAGCCCAGCTGTTAACACAAGATCATTTGTATGTTTGAGGAGCGGGATCCCATTTGGGTTTCCTCTGATGATTATTTCCCCCCTTCTTCTCACAATAATCTTCCTACAGCTCCATTGCTGTGTGTTTTCCTCTTTCTCATCTCCTCACATGCACATACACACGCAGAGAGAGAGAGAGACACTAACGCAATAGCACACAATCTGTGAAAACAACAATGGCTTCACTGTACTTCAGGCCCACCCTGCAGCAGTGAGCTCAGGATGTCCTATTATCTTCCATGTATGTACATGCTTGGTATCTCTAAAGCTTTACACCTCGGCTGATATTAGTATTGCAAAAGAGCACCTTAGAAGGGCGATTTAGCGTTTGTGTAAGGATCCATATGATTTAATGATACAGTAAACTAATAAAATATAATACAAAATAAATAAATAAATAAAAAAATTGTTAAAAAAATTAAAAAAATAAATCACAGAACTGGATTGCCACAGTAAAATAGAATGTATTGCTAAAAAAAATATCTAAATTTAAATAAAATACTGTTTTCCTCTATATACACACATCTTCAATGATCATCCACATTAGTTCTTTGTGTAACATACATACACGCACATACACACACATTGGGTTTTTCATAAACTTTCCATAGACATAATGACTTTCCATAGACATGATTTTTATACTGTACAAACTATCCCCTACCCCTAAATCTGCCCATCACAGAAAACTTTCTGCATTTTTACATTTAAAAAAAAAAAAAAAAAAATTTGTATGATTTATTAGCTGTTGTCCTAATGGAGACCAAAAAATGTATTTGTGGGGATATTTTGTCCCCATAACGTAGGGTATACCTTTACCTACCACACACACACACACACACACACACACACACACACACACACAAACACACAATTTATTTTTGTTAGTATTCTTCGTAAATAGAAAGTAAAAAAGAACAGCATTTATTTGATACAGAAATCTTTTGTAACATTTTCAATCTTCAACACTGAAGATTAGTATTTGATTTGTTACTACCTTTAGCTACTTGATTATAATTGACTCTTGCACAATACATTCATTGTCTTGTAAGTTGCATCAGGGAAGAGTCTGGCTGGAAGTGCAGTCTTTGAGTTCTGTGTAGTATGTTATACCTTCTAATCATCCTGATTTTACATGTATTGTGCTCATGTCAGAAGGATTTAACACGTCTATCCAAGAGAGACCTCTGTTTCAATATGCCTACTTTGTTAGATGAAAGACAGGAGAGCAAGTCATACTACATCTTTGAACTAAATCTCATGGGTTCACATTCAGGATAATCTGTGCTCCAAGCCAGATAACCATTGCAATGACGGTGTATGTGAATGTACTGCAAGATAATGACTATGTCAAGTTTCAGATCAACAAAAAATTAAATATGAAGTAATTCAAAGTAATATGATAAGGCATTCAAAAATGAGAGGGTGCTTGCAGCAGCTTGTAAGATCAGCCAGTCATTCAAGAAATTTGTGTCCACCTAGTCTACACATACATTCAAGGAGGAGATTCCCTCTTCCATGTATAGTACTTTGAGTGCTTAGAAAATCACTATATAAATGTAACAAATTATTATTAGTAGTATTATTATTCAAAAAGAAGGGGTGGTGATTGCCATCTAAAAAAGAAATACACTTTTCTTAAAGATGGTGATTTTTTTTTAACTCAAATGTAGCAGATCAAGTTCAAATTAGCAGACTTTTTGCTAGCACTGTCTACAGTATATGCTATTTAAAGGAATAATTACACCAAAAATAAAAATTGGCATTGTTTATATCATTTCATATCACTTTCATATCATTCCAAACCCGTTAGATCTCAAAAATATGGGATGTCATGAGATTTCATTAAATTGATGTCGAACCTGCACTATACGCACCAATCTGTTCACAATCCAATAAAAACTGTTCATCTGTTCACATATACAGTATAATAATACAATAAAAAAGGATTATATATCCTACACATGTACATATTTTTGGTAGCCATTACTTCAGTCTTCAGTGTCACATGATCCTTCAGAAATTGCTTTAATGTGTTTATTTGGTGCTCAGTTACTATCAATAACAATTGGTGCTCAATTATTAATAATGGTTCTTATTATTATCAATATTGAAAAAGTTTTTGCTGCAGAAACTGTGAAATGTAAAACCCACTGTAAAACTGTACACTGTAAAACAACATTTACTCAAATTTAATCAATTTGACTAGATGTAACAAGTTCCTTTTACTCAAATATTACTTTAAGTTCACTGTACCTAATAGACAAAAGTTAGTGTAGTTTTCATCTAGTTTATCTTATACAGTATTTCAGTATCTAATAGTATTTAACTGTATATATATATATATATATATATATATATATATATATATATATATATATACACACACACTGTATATATATATGTGTATATATATATATATTAGGGCTGTCACGATGTTGGATTTTTCACACCACGGTTATTGTGGCCAAAAGATTTCACGATATCGATATATCGCGATATCTATAGAATCTTTTATTTTTACTTTGATTATAGTTTTTCTTTTTTACACAACAAACATAAGGATACTGATAAACACAAGGCACATGCATTACTTCTTGTATACTCAATCTATGGCAAATTTTTGTGAAGGAAGACAAGCATGTGAAGTTGTGAAGTATGTGAAGTCTGGTTTCAAACTGAAGCGAAACACTGTCTGAATGTTTCCTGAAGAACTGAAAAGCTCTTAAACCTGTTGTGCTGGCGTCATGCAGATAGCAGATTTGAACAAAAAAAATCAAGTGCAAATACAAATGCAAAAATAAGATGAGTAAAGAAATGGGATATATGATCACAGAAACAGTTAACAGGTTAATGTCACGTTTCCCATTCCATGACTAGTAAAATAATCGCAATTTACTCTCTATAAAATTGCGAAATCCGCAGAGTGATGGACAAGGAGATGGGTAAAAAGGTTGGTGGCTACACATTCTGCAGATTGGGTTTAAGGGGATCGCACACCGGACGAGAAGTGCCGCGACGCGTCTAAGACAACTCGAAGTATATCGCACACCGGACGCGCACTTTCTCAGTTTATGGCCAGCAATACTGTTACGTTTAAGGACATTATGAAATGAAGATAATGTCTGTCTGTACTATGTTATGACTGTACTGTACAATTAAATACAATAGTTGCTGAGTCTGCGATCTGAACACTTTACCTCAGAGCATCCATTAACTGAAGACGTGCGCTTCTCGTCCGGTGTGCGACCCCCTTTAAGGAGATGTTTTCTTTAGGAGATGTTGTGAGCTTAATTTTTTCGGGTGTGGACAGAGTGTTTCACTCTCTCGCTCAGACGACATTCTTCTCAGATTAGCTGCGCGGGCGCGCGCTGCGTCGTCTTCTTCTTAGATAGGTGTCAACGGGTGCAATACAGACACCTGAGAGGTCAACCAGGAACTGGCGCTGGAGTATTTACATGTCATGTTATCATAAGAGTCCTGGTCATTTTAAACATCGTGGTTATCGCCAATACCGGTATATTGTCACTCTCTAAATTAACACGATGTCGATATTTCATGCTTTGAATATCATGATTATCGTAAACACCGGTATATTGCGACACCCCTAATATATATATATATATATATATATATATATATATTTATGTTTAAAGTAACAAAGTGATCTGTGTAAACAATTTTTATATTCTTCAAAAATAACAAAAAGGTCATGGTCTTCTCTGTTTTCGATTATGAAGTATGCATAAATCATTGTGATATCTCGAAAAAAGCGTGCCACAAACCATGTTTTGTTTTGTTTGAGATAAAGGCGGTGACATTTTTAGCTGTATACATCTGAGGCATTACCCTGCCCTGGAACCTGCAGGCTGAGGAGCAACAGCGAGGTGTGCCAGCCTGCAGGTTCACAGCTCTCCCCATAACCTCCACAGGGGCTTCCCTTGTATCCCATGTTCGGGAGAGGGATGGGAATGGGCTCTGGGGTTTCTACCTGTACTTCCTCAGTTAGGAAGGGGGGAGCTTTAAATTGTCCCCTCCCAAGTTCAGAGTCAATTTGTTATCAAATCAAGCGTCGGCCGCCTGATTCATTGCTATTCAGCACTCTTGCTGATTTATATGCAGAATGTAAAACAGATGCCTTATGCGATACATATTTATGGTGAGCCCTGCTCTCACAAGATTTATTATAGCTTCTTTCATCGGGGTGTGCATGAGCAGCACCATGATGACTTGTATTTCCTCTCAGCTCTCAATGCCAAACTCATTAAAAAGAGGTGTGACTATTAATATACATTGTAATACTGACACCTCTTAATTTATAACCCCTCTGTCGGGGTGGAGAGTATTTTTTCTCCCTTGTCTGGGGGGATCCTTTTTGAGGTTGAGAGCGTGTGTACATTTGTGTATGGAGGGGAGACGTGGAGTTTGCATTCCACGGATATATGTATCAGTCTTTCTATACGTATCTGCTTGCGTGTGTGTGTGTGTGTGTTTTGGGCGGTGTTTCAGGTTCTGTCTCTCTGAAGGGGGGCCTGCTGTTCTCCTCTATTGATTTATGGGGATCTCTTCATGTGTAGGCTCAGGGTTTTATAGGCCTCAGGCCCAAGCATCTGAATCCCTTCTCAAATGTTCACAGATCAGTCGGACCTGCACATGAGCTGATCTCCAGATAACACCACAGTGCAGAATGAAAGCGCTCCAATCTGAAGTGCGCTGCATTCAATGCTTAGAGTTAGTGACAAAATAATAACATATGGTTTAGAGCAATGATTCTTTATCAGGTGGCAAACCACAAACAACACAAAACAGCATAGCATCTAAAGGCCCTTTCACGAACGGAATGCAAGACGATTGATTGCCTTCAGCTAATTCACGCCGGCACGATAGGTGGCGCTGACCGAGAATACATGTTTCCTCATGTATGCATCTCGTAGGTTTTCCCATTTGGCTTTAACCTCGTCCACTGCACGACATACAACAGTAAATTAAGATAAACAAAGTTTGGTACTACACCATCATCGAGTGCATTATAACTTCCAACTGTGATCTAAAGTGGATTTTGATTAGTCCTAAATAATGGGCAGACGTGCAGCATTTGTAGTGTTTTATAATAAACTGAATGCAAACACCTGGTTAGCATTTAACATGTAAGCATTTCTCATTCTTTGTTGTTATAAAAATACCCTGAGGAGGATGAAAAACACATACAGAACAAACTGTATATCGTTGTAATCATATGGTTATTTGGCTTCATGTTTCGTCGTAGAAACGTTTCTCTCAGATGTTTATGTGCGGATCCGTGCGGAACTCAGAACGAGGAAATGAACACAACGTCATCATTCGGAAGGGCAGGAGTTATGATCACATGATATGATTGACAACTCTAGAGCGAATGAGCTCTCTGACAACCGCATTACAACCGAATTAACTACGACAACAAGGTAGCGACAACTGCATGTACAAAAATTGTGTACGTAACCAAACTTAATGACGTATTTTGGAAATGTTTTTCTCTTCTTTATGTGTGGTGTAAGAGATCACAGGGAAAACGGTATGAGCCTTGACTCAAAATAAAATTTTAATTTTAAAAATTAAAATAAATTAAATTCAAAATTAAATTAAATTAAAATAAAATAAATTAAAACAAAATCGAAGAAAGGTTTTCATAAAGTGATGGAGGAGAAAAAAAAAGAAAGAAAAGTGTGCGGCACCCCAATAGTTCAGGTTCAGCAAATAGTCGAATAGACCTTATTTTGAGATCTACGCTTCATTTCTAGTCCATTCATTCCTTTGTATCGCTTGTAAGCAATAAAGAACATCACATAAAAAGATGATGTTTTTAGACTTCTCCATGAGCGTAGAGGATTTATATAGTTGTGCCTGATATAATAGGCTGTGGGTGCTTTGTGGCACCTTCCCCTGCTCAGTCCACTAATTGAGCTTGGGCAATGCGTTTTTGAATCCTGATGTAGGCTAATGATATTTTAACCAGCAGCTCTCCTTTTGAGGAGACAGGGTATTCCCTCCACTAAGACTAATGAGAAAAGGTGGGCTGTTCTACTCTGCTGGCAAGCTATTCATGCACTGGGGGAGATGGACACAAAAAAGAAAGGGTGTTAAAAAAAAGTTTCTGTCCCAAAGGCCTGTGATGGGTGTTTTAGGCCCTGCCATTGTGGCCTAAACCCTTCAAATGAGTGAATATTGGGGTGCTTAACTCAGCCCATCATGGGGGCCTTTATGTGCGGTGGGTGACAGCTAACTGTGAGAGAAACCTCCTAAGTCCATTTCTTTTCTGTTTCTTTCTTTCCTCTTTTCTCATTGGAGTAAAGCCGCCAATAGGGCGATTGGTAAAATCCCCTTCAAAATGAGCTGGTTCCCACCCAGTACGATTAGCTCCTTATAGCAGACTTTAATGTCAGGGCATAAATGCACATATGGCTATGTAGACACTCTTAAAAGCTTTTTGTTTTTTTTGCAATGGATAAAAATGTGATCAAGTTAATTACATATGAATTGCTCATAATTCAAATAAAGTGAAAAGAGGAAAATCTTTGTGGCAGATGAGTACATATAGTATTTATTATTATTATTTAGCATAACCAAGCTTTTTATCTCCCAATTCTGACATTTTTTTCCCCTTGCAATTCTGACATTTTTCTCGCAATTACAAGTTTATATCTCACAATTCTGACTTTATAACTTACAATTGTGAGTTTATATCAAGCAATTCTGAGAAAAAAAAAAAAAGAGTCAAGAATTGCAAGATGTAAATTCACCATCGCGAGAAAAAAAGTCAGAATTGGGAGATAAAAAGTTTAACCTTTACCTTACCTTTTTTATTCTGTGGCGGAAACCAGCTTCCAGACAAAATGGAGACAGAATATAACTCCTGCTCATAAGATATCTCCTCCAACACACACTAACAAACAAACATACTCTTTGCATTTTATTCACTAAATAAAATGAGAGCTTGAGACACTTCAATCCCACACACAGCACTGATGATTCAGGAAACAGAGCTTGAAATATGCAAAGTCAAAATATAAAGCATCATGTAGGGGCCTGCCCTGTCTCCCACATATCCCCAGAGAGTCATACACACATGACGCCGACAAAGCTCAACTAGACTTTCATGGTGTATTTTTTATTTTATTATTTTTTTTACAACGTAGTAACATGAAGTCTTAACCCCATTTGGATGTAATCATTCATAATTACATTTCCGTACCACTTTTCTGGGACTTGTATTTCAAAGTAAAAAAACAACAACTGGTGATCTTTCAAAAGTATCCTTTCACTTGCTTTGTGAACAGCCAAAGCTAAGCAAACAAATGCTTTTTCCTCTGAGAGCCCTTGAGCTGCTTTCTTGCTGCGCATGAAGTTTCCTGCAATTGATAAGAAAGACCTGATTTTGCATTTTCATTTTTTTTTTCGGACTTGACCCTCTTCACCCGCAAGGAAAATAATGCTGACAAATTGAGATTTAATTTATAGTTGTATGTTTGTATAAGTTAAGACTTGTAAGCTCAAACTGTTTGACTTCATTAAAGTTTGGGCAAAACAAATAAATCGAGTAATAAAATAAATATGAATGCCGTTACATGGCCAGTCATAGTTGGAAAGATTTTAAAGACAGTTCACATAAAAATGAAAATGTAGCTATTATTTACTCACCCTCATGTTGTTTCAAACCTCCAATGAACACAAAAGAAGATATACTGAATTATGCACTGGCCGCTTTTAAAGTAAATTCACACTAAAAGTTTTGCACAGTAAAATGTTCATAAAAGTTGTGCTGTATAAGTCTTCGGAAGCCTTAAAATAAGAAGATTATTTTGAGTCGTATCTATTCAATGACTTAGTTGGTCAGGTTCACAATACCGCTCCGAAACCAGACTGAATCGAACTAAATACCAATTTACATTTCTGTTCAGAGCTTCTGTTCAGAGCTACCATAAAATACTAGAAATATAACTTAGTCGCATTTATATATGTTTCAGTCCCTATTCATTGTGACTGCATTGAAATGATCCACTTGTACATTATTCAAAATTTCAAGAAAGTCAAACAGGTTTGGAACAACATGAACGAGAGACTGAATTTTCATTCGTAGGTGAACTCTCCCTTTAACCTCGAAATAGAGGGAGAAAAAGATGGCACTGTGGAAGAGAGAAACATACACGAGAAAGAGAGAGAGAAACAAGTGGAGGAATGCTTTTAAGTTTTGTACAC